>NW_026047253.1:47500-50000 GCF_023864345.2 Schistocerca serialis cubense
TCGACGCTCATGGGAAACCATGAAAGGCGTTGGTTGCTTAAGACAGCAGGACGGTGGCCATGGAAGTCGGAATCCGCTAAGGAGTGTGTAACAACTCACCTGCCGAAGCAACTAGCCCTGAAAATGGATGGCGCTGAAGCGTCGTGCCTATACTCGGCCGTCAGTCTGGCAGTCATGGCCGGTCCTTGCGGCCGGCCGCGAAGCCCTGACGAGTAGGAGGGTCGCGGCGGTGGGCGCAGAAGGGTCTGGGCGTGAGCCTGCCTGGAGCCGCCGTCGGTGCAGATCTTGGTGGTAGTAGCAAATACTCCAGCGAGGCCCTGGAGGGCTGACGCGGAGAAGGGTTTCGTGTGAACAGCCGTTGCACACGAGTCAGTCGATCCTAAGCCCTAGGAGAAATCCGATGTTGATGGGGGCCGTCATAGCATGATGCACTTTGTGCTGGCCCCCGTTGGGCGAAAGGGAATCCGGTTCCTATTCCGGAACCCGGCAGCGGAACCGATACAAGTCGGGCCCCTCTTTTAGAGATGCTCGTCGGGGTAACCCAAAAGGACCCGGAGACGCCGTCGGGAGATCGGGGAAGAGTTTTCTTTTCTGCATGAGCGTTCGAGTTCCCTGGAATCCTCTAGCAGGGAGATAGGGTTTGGAACGCGAAGAGCACCGCAGTTGCGGCGGTGTCCCGATCTTCCCCTCGGACCTTGAAAATCCGGGAGAGGGCCACGTGGAGGTGTCGCGCCGGTTCGTACCCATATCCGCAGCAGGTCTCCAAGGTGAAGAGCCTCTAGTCGATAGAATAATGTAGGTAAGGGAAGTCGGCAAATTGGATCCGTAACTTCGGGATAAGGATTGGCTCTGAGGATCGGGGCGTGTCGGGCTTGGTCGGGAAGTGGGTCAGCGCTAACGTGCCGGGCCTGGGCGAGGTGAGTGCCGTAGGGGTGCCGGTAAGTGCGGGCGTTTAGCGCGGGCGTGGTCTGCTCTCGCCGTTGGTCGGCCTCGTGCTGGCCGGCGGTGCAGGATGCGCGCGCCTGCGCGGCGTTCGCGCCCCGGTGCTTCAACCTGCGTGCAGGATCCGAGCTCGGTCCCGTGCCTTGGCCTCCCACGGATCTTCCTTGCTGCGAGGCCGCGTCCGCCTTAGCGTGCTCCTCCGGGGGCGCGCGGGTGCGCGGATTCTCTTCGGCCGCCATTCAACGATCAACTCAGAACTGGCACGGACTGGGGGAATCCGACTGTCTAATTAAAACAAAGCATTGCGATGGCCCTAGCGGGTGTTGACGCAATGTGATTTCTGCCCAGTGCTCTGAATGTCAACGTGAAGAAATTCAAGCAAGCGCGGGTAAACGGCGGGAGTAACTATGACTCTCTTAAGGTAGCCAAATGCCTCGTCATCTAATTAGTGACGCGCATGAATGGATTAACGAGATTGGGGCCCTCTGTAGTGGAGGGTTGCTGCCGAATATATTGAACAGGCAGTGTCATGCAGGATACCTGCCGACCTTGTAGTAAGTCCCCTTTTGCCGTCGGGGGCAAACAGGAGTTGGTAAGGGTCCGGTCTCCTGTAGTGGGAGGTCGTCACGAATATGCTGAATAAGTGACTGTATGGGACCCTCTGTAGTGGAGGGTTGCTACCGAATATGTTGAATAGGTGGTGCCAGACCAGTCCATGGTAATATAGGGTTGTTGTCCAGGGCCATCGTTTGAGGAAGTCGGGCCACGTTTTTCAGCGTGGGAATCACTAGTAACCGAGAGCCTTTGGCCACGATGTTACCCTGCAGACTGCATGGCAACTACCCTTAGAACTGTCATGTTTCTACCCGATCCCCAGCTCACATGCGCTAGGCGGTAAAGGGCGAGACTGGCAGATCAGTAGTGCAGTAGAGGGCCGCGTATGGTGGCATCGGCCGTAACTCGTCACGTGCTGCAAGAGGAGTCTTGCTAACACGAGTAGCGTGGTGGTAAAAGACCACGCAAAAAAGCGGTAAACGCTGGGATAGCCGTCTGAGGTGTCGGTTCACGTGGTGGCGTGAACTAGTATCCGAACCCTGTGTGGTAACGGCGATGTCCCTTGGCAGACCACACGGCGTTTACTCACAAAACTGCCGAAAGCTACCCAATCCCGCGCCTCAAAAGGTAGAACCCACGGGCAACGGGCGCTTTCCGGTAGTAGGAGATGTGTGGTAGAGGATCGCGTTGCGACCTCGGACAGAAACTCGTCTGTGTGACAAGAGACATCTTGTAAAAACGAGTACCTAATAAGGGAACCATGGGGTAGCTGCTGGGGTAGTCGTCGGAGGTGTCGGTTCACGCGTGAACTAGTAGCCAAGTTCTCCTACGGGAGATACGATGAGCCCCTTGGCAGACCGCACGGCAGCTACCTATAAAACTGCCTGTTTTCTACCTTATCCCTGGTTGATGTCTCGACAGGGCAACGGGCGACTCAGGCAGTAAGAGATGTGCGGTAGAGGACCCGAATTAAAATGTCCTCGGCGGTTACTCGTCTAACGTG
>NW_026047253.1:55000-57500 GCF_023864345.2 Schistocerca serialis cubense
CCTAACCTACGTTGTGCCTTAACCTAACCCATGTTGTGCCTTAACCTAACCCATGTTGTGCCTTAACCTAACCCATGTTGTGCCTTAACCTAACCCATGTTGTGCCTTAACCTAACCCATGTTGTGCCTTAACCTAACCCATGTTGTGCCTTAACCTAACCCATGTTGTGCCTTAACCTAACCCATGTTGTGCCTTAACCTAACCCATGTTGTGCCTTAACCTAACCCATGTTGTGCCTTAACCTAACCCACGTTGTGCCTTAACCTAACCCACGTTGTGCCTTAACCTAACCCACGTTGTGCCTTAACCTAACCCACGTTGTGCCTTAACCTAACCTACGTTGTGCCTTAACCTAACCCATGTTGTGCCTTAACCTAACCCATGTTGTGCCTTAACCTAACCCATGTTGTGCCTTAACCTAACCCATGTTGTGCCTTAACCTAACCCATGTTGTGCCTTAACCTAACCCATGGTGTGCCTTAACCTAACCCATGGTGTGCCTTAACCTAACCCATGGTGTGCCTTAACCTAACCCATGTTGTGCCTTAACCTAACCCATGTTGTGCCTTAACCTAACCCATGTTGTGCCTTAACCTAACCCATGTTGTGCCTTAACCTAACCCATGTTGTGCCTTAACCTAACCCATGTTGTGCCTTAACCTAACCCATGTTGTGCCTTAACCTAACCCATGTTGTGCCTTAACCTAACCCATGTTGTGCCTTAACCTAACCCATGTTGTGCCTTAACCTAACCCATGTTGTGCCTTAACCTAACCCATGTTGTGCCTTAACCTAACCCATGTTGTGCCTTAACCTAACCCATGTTGTGCCTTAACCTAACCCATGTTGTGCCTTAACCTAACCCATGTTGTGCCTTAACCTAACCCATGTTGTGCCTTAACCTAACCCATGTTGTGCCTTAACCTAACCCATGTTGTGCCTTAACCTAACCCATGTTGTGCCTTAACCTAACCCATGTTGTGCCTTAACCTAACCCATGTTGTGCCTTAACCTAACCCATGTTGTGCCTTAACCTAACCCATGTTGTGCCTTAACCTAACCCATGTTGTGCCTTAACCTAACCCATGTTGTGCCTTAACCTAACCCATGTTGTGCCTTAACCTAACCCATGTTGTGCCTTAACCTAACCCATGTTGTGCCTTAACCTAACCCATGTTGTGCCTTAACCTAACCCATGTTGTGCCTTAACCTAACCCATGTTGTGCCTTAACCTAACCCATGTTGTGCCTTAACCTAACCCATGTTGTGCCTTAACGTAACCCATGTTGTGCCTTAACGTAACCCATGTTGTGCCTTAACGTAACCCATGTTGTGCCTTAACCTAACCTATAATGTGCCTTAACCTAACCTAAAGTGCGCCGTAACCTAAACTATATTGCGCCTTAACCTGACGCACGTTGTCGCTGAACCTGCTCTGTAATTGTTATGCAACCCGTTAAAGTAGTGTAGTGTTGCCTAACCGCAACCCTCGCAATATAGTTCGCTACTCGCACTGCCCGGTCCCCTGTGTATCGCGTCATGTTAAACACCTTGCAGGTGTTGCTGACTTTCCACATGCTCCTGCTATACACTGTAGTGTGGATAGCAGCAGGACGTACATGCCCCCCCCCCTTCCCCCCTGCCTTCGCAAGCTGGTCGGTGAGAAGTTTGCATGTTCAATGCCCTTCGCATGCCGACGTACTCAGCCTACGTTGTGGTACGGCCTGTCACCTGTCCGCCGATGTACGCAAAACCCACAAACTGTACTGCACATTGCTCCGTATGTACTGAATGATACATCGTGGCCCATGTGACCGTATGACGACAGCGCCTAGCAACGGCGGACCATACAGTCCAAATATTGTGCACGCAGCTACGTGTCGTCTCCCTATAAGAGCTGGATTGCAGTGTGGTACGCCATACAGACGTGTGGGAGGAACGGACGCCCTGGATGGCGATCAGCATGAGCAGTCTGTTGATGTAGTGGAGCGTGTATTCGGACGTAGTCGTCTCTTCTCACACACCGTGATAGCATGTTGCACCGCGTTCCACATCTGCGACATGCTGCAGAGGCGGGCTGACAGTCGTTCGCGCAATGGACACCGCATACGTACGGGGTCTACCTTCCACGTGTTCTCTAGGCGTGCACATGTTGTTGCGTCTATGTGGGCAGACGTAGTGTGTTGTGACACCTGACACAGGCATGCAATACTCGTTGCAAATGGCGATGGACGTGTACGTTTGCTGGTGACGTTACGCAAATGAACAACCGGTAACCCGTTGTGGTGCGGTTGTTCTCGCTAGAGGTGAATCAGTGTTGGCGACGATCGGTCGAGCTATTAACCGGTTGTTTCAGGGATACCCACCATGCCCACGAACGTGAAAGGGGACCCACCATGCCCACGAACGTGAAAGGGGATCTGGGTGTGAGGCGATACGCGGCGGTGGCTGGGTGGGACCGTCCCCGGCCGGTGAGGGGGGGCCGCCCGGCGTGCTGGC
>NW_026047254.1:0-41922 GCF_023864345.2 Schistocerca serialis cubense
GAAACCTATCTGTTCTCACTCCAAGGGCGCCCATACGACAGACAGTTTGTACAGGGGGTGGGGGACGGCTGAATCTGGAGGTATGGTGTACTTTTAATATTTTGGAAGACGAATAGCGAGCTTGTAAAGAGGCCATAAACAGATTTGAAGTTCCGAACCTGGTAAAGACGTGTGTAATACAGACCTTTTGACTCGATTTCTTGCAAGAAAAACACCTGATAACATTGCGTTTTCTACTTTCCCTGGGAGCCCCGAGTACAGGCGAAACACAACACCTGCGACGACAAGACATTCCTTACAGAAAGTAAACGCTCACTGTCGTGGCCTAATAAACAGCCTACAGCGGTTCTCGTCCCATCACCGAATTTGAGCAACGCTGGCCCTCGTTGTCAGTGTGGCCGCCTGGGAGCACAAGTGGCTGTTGCCTAGAATTTCTCTTCCCCGTTTTCGGTACAGTTGGCCACGTCATTTCACATCCCCGCAAGCTCCTCAAGTGCCGCAAGTCTGCAAGTCTCGGGACGCTACGCTAGACGCTTGCTGCCGGCCCCCTCATGTACCTGGCCACAGACGACAAAGCGTTCGGCTGGGCGACGCCTCGTGTACGCCGGCTCGCGCCACCGCGGTCGCCGCGCGTGCAGGGAATGCCGCGCCGTCCAATTGCGTTTGGCGCGCATTCCCCTGATGGACAGAGAAAGCCAAAAGTCGCCGTTCGGCCATTAATGTGGATGTCGTACCAGAGTTAGACCGCTTGTGCCATCTCGCGGCTGCCGCTGCTACTACTGGTGCGCGTCCCCCGCGCTTATCGAACAGACAGTGTGCTCTGGCTCTGGGTTTGACGCCAGGTCGACGCAGACGTGTGGTACGCGCGTAGCGCGAGTGCTGCTGCGTTTGGCAGTCCCTTGCGGAACACGTTGCTGGCCGAGTGCTCAGACGCACTAGTTACCGACTGCTACCACAGAATACTGCGTTTGCAATTGAAATAGACACCGGGACAGCGCGAACGCAAGTCCCGACTACCAAAAATTATGCGCCCGAGTTACTCACATTTGGAGTAATCGCGGGGGTCAGCTCGACCGAAGTGCAATGGAAGGGCCTCACCCCGGAGGAACCGCCTTCATGATCACGGTATCCCCTACGCCAGGTAAGTATGCATTCGTCGCGCCACAGGCGAGAATTTGTAGTGCCTCGCGCTATCGAGATGTAACGAGAGCTCCTGACGTTTCCGCAATCGGCGAACAGAATGGTGGCCGTCCATGTACCTGTCTCCTTACAAGAGAGCTATTGGCTGTCGAGTTAGATGGCAGACAGTCGCAACAACGCTCCTCTGCCGAGAAAAACGATGCATTTTGTGCGAGCAGCACCATACGGCTCGCGGCGCCGGCCGCTGCTGGGGTTAATTTACCGTTCCCTCCGGAAGATGGCGGGCCAAGTCCGGGTTGCCGCCTCCGGGCCCTCCTCTCCGTCTCCAACGAGCCCTCTTCCTCGGCTGTTGAAACCGCGAATGCGATCTGCGGAATGAGTGCTTTTTGCAGCCACAATGCAAGCCACACTTACTTTCGCTCCTTCCAGGAGAGCCCTTAGTGCTAGCAAATACGGCAGCATTGTCACGCGCGGTCGACTGTCGCCGAGCAACTGAAGGACCACAGCTCAGACTGTCAGATGTTCTAAGAGAGCTGGATGCACTCGTGAGTGTTGTGCGCGACGAACAAACAGGACGTCAGTGAACTCCAAGAACGAACATCAGCCAGCACGTTCGACATTCGACGCCGAGTAACAGAAGACACTTAAAAGGTAACACTTCTTTTTGCTTCTCCTTCCGAGTAGGACGTGGAAAGCTCGATCGAATATTTGTGCAAATTTTCATTCGGAATATGGACATATTTTCTTCGCGCATAAGAGAGAAAAATAAAGTCTCATCCATGACAACATTTCAGCTGTGTCGGGTGATTTCGAAGATGCAGATTAATTGTGCGGTATTTGGTAAACGATTGATACCTTGTAGCAATCTTGGCTTAGACGTGGATTAGGTAAAGATAAAACTAAATTGCTTTTTGTTTGTAAACACAACACGTCAGGTGTGTAACAAAGCGATGGGAAACAAGGAAGTCTCTTTTCTGTGAATGTAGTGATGCAACAACGAATTCACTGAGGGCTACCCGTTTCTGCAATTAGTAATTTATTGAAACTGCCGCTATTACGCGTCTGTCAATGTAGAACTGTGTGTGTTACAGAAGGCACTGTTCGGATATTTTGTCAGTGAGTAGGGAGAAATTGTGTTTTTAATTACACTTGTTACAGATGTTATTTCCATTCCATTCGAAACCTATCTGTTCTCACTCCAAGGGCGCCCATACGACAGACAGTTTGTACAGGGGGTGGGGGACGGCTGAATCTGGAGGTATGGTGTACTTTTAATATTTTGGAAGACGAATAGCGAGCTTGTAAAGAGGCCATAAACAGATTTGAAGTTCCGAACCTGGTAAAGACGTGTGTAATACAGACCTTTTGACTCGATTTCTTGCAAGAAAAACACCTGATAACATTGCGTTTTCTACTTTCCCTGGGAGCCCCGAGTACAGGCGAAACACAACACCTGCGACGACAAGACATTCCTTACAGAAAGTAAACGCTCACTGTCGTGGCCTAATAAACAGCCTACAGCGGTTCTCGTCCCATCACCGAATTTGAGCAACGCTGGCCCTCGTTGTCAGTGTGGCCGCCTGGGAGCACAAGTGGCTGTTGCCTAGAATTTCTCTTCCCCGTTTTCGGTACAGTTGGCCACGTCATTTCACATCCCCGCAAGCTCCTCAAGTGCCGCAAGTCTGCAAGTCTCGGACGCTACGCTAGACGCTTGCTGCCGGCCCCCTCATGTACCTGGCCACAGACGACAAAGCGTTCGGCTGGGCGACGCCTCGTGTACGCCGGCTCGCGCCACCGCGGTCGCCGCGCGTGCAGGGAATGCCGCGCCGTCCAATTGCGTTTGGCGCGCATTCCCCTGATGGACAGAGAAAGCCAAAAGTCGCCGTTCGGCCATTAATGTGGATGTCGTACCAGAGTTAGACCGCTTGTGCCATCTCGCGGCTGCCGCTGCTACTACTGGTGCGCGTCCCCCGCGCTTATCGAACAGACAGTGTGCTCTGGCTCTGGGTTTGACGCCAGGTCGACGCAGACGTGTGGTACGCGCGTAGCGCGAGTGCTGCTGCGTTTGGCAGTCCCTTGCGGAACACGTTGCTGGCCGAGTGCTCAGACGCACTAGTTACCGACTGCTACCACAGAATACTGCGTTTGCAATTGAAATAGACACCGGGACAGCGCGAACGCAAGTCCCGACTACCAAAAATTATGCGCCCGAGTTACTCACATTTGGAGTAATCGCGGGGGTCAGCTCGACCGAAGTGCAATGGAAGGGCCTCACCCCGGAGGAACCGCCTTCATGATCACGGTATCCCCTACGCCAGGTAAGTATGCATTCGTCGCGCCACAGGCGAGAATTTGTAGTGCCTCGCGCTATCGAGATGTAACGAGAGCTCCTGACGTTTCCGCAATCGGCGAACAGAATGGTGGCCGTCCATGTACCTGTCTCCTTACAAGAGAGCTATTGGCTGTCGAGTTAGATGGCAGACAGTCGCAACAACGCTCCTCTGCCGAGAAAAACGATGCATTTTGTGCGAGCAGCACCATACGGCTCGCGGCGCCGGCCGCTGCTGGGGTTAATTTACCGTTCCCTCCGGAAGATGGCGGGCCAAGTCCGGGTTGCCGCCTCCGGGCCCTCCTCTCCGTCTCCAACGAGCCCTCTTCCTCGGCTGTTGAAACCGCGAATGCGATCTGCGGAATGAGTGCTTTTTGCAGCCACAATGCAAGCCACACTTTACTTTCGCTCCTTCCAGAGAGCCCTTAGTGCTAGCAAATACGGCAGCATTGTCACGCGCGGTCGACTGTCGCCGAGCAACTGAAGGACCACAGCTCAGACTGTCAGATGTTCTAAGAGAGCTGGATGCACTCGTGAGTGTTGGTGCGCGACGAACAAACAGGACGTCAGTGAACTCCAAGAACGAACATCAGCCAGCACGTTCGACATTCGACGCCGAGTAACAGAAGACACTTAAAAGGTAACACTTCTTTTTGCTTCTCCTTCCGAGTAGGACGTGGAAAGCTCGATCGAATATTTGTGCAAATTTTCATTCGGAATATGGACATATTTTCTTCGCGCATAAGAGAGAAAAATAAAGTCTCATCCATGACAACATTTCAGCTGTGTCGGGTTGATTTCGAAGATGCAGATTAATTGTGCGGTATTTGGTAAACGATTGATACCTTGTAGCAATCTTGGCTTAGACGTGGATTAGGTAAAGATAAAACTAAATTGCTTTTTGTTTGTAAACACAACACGTCAGGTGTGTAACAAAGCGATGGGAAACAAGGAAGTCTCTTTTCTGTGAATGTAGTGATGCAACAACGAATTCACTGAGGGCTACCCGTTTCTGCAATTAGTAATTTATTGAAACTGCCGCTATTACGCGTCTGTCAATGTAGAACTGTGTGTGTTACAGAAGGCACTGTTCGGATATTTTGTCAGTGAGTAGGGAGAAATTGTGTTTTTAATTACACTTGTTACAGATGTTATTTCCATTCCATTCGAAACCTATCTGTTCTCACTCCAAGGGCGCCCATACGACAGACAGTTTGTACAGGGGGTGGGGGACGGCTGAATCTGGAGGTATGGTGTACTTTTAATATTTTGGAAGACGAATAGCGAGCTTGTAAAGAGGCCATAAACAGATTTGAAGTTCCGAACCTGGTAAAGACGTGTGTAATACAGACCTTTTGACTCGATTTCTTGCAAGAAAAACACCTGATAACATTGCGTTTTCTACTTTCCCTGGAGCCCCGAGTACAGGCGAAACACAACACCTGCGACGACAAGACATTCCTTACAGAAAGTAAACGCTCACTGTCGTGGCCTAATAAACAGCCTACAGCGGTTCTCGTCCCATCACCGAATTTGAGCAACGCTGGCCCTCGTTGTCAGTGTGGCCGCCTGGGAGCACAAGTGGCTGTTGCCTAGAATTTCTCTTCCCCGTTTTCGGTACAGTTGGCCACGTCATTTCACATCCCCGCAAGCTCCTCAAGTGCCGCAAGTCTGCAAGTCTCGGGACGCTACGCTAGACGCTTGCTGCCGGCCCCCTCATGTACCTGGCCACAGACGACAAAGCGTTCGGCTGGGCGACGCCTCGTGTACGCCGGCTCGCGCCACCGCGGTCGCCGCGCGTGCAGGAATGCCGCGCCGTCCAATTGCGTTTGGCGCGCATTCCCCTGATGGACAGAGAAAGCCAAAAGTCGCCGTTCGGCCATTAATGTGGATGTCGTACCAGAGTTAGACCGCTTGTGCCATCTCGCGGCTGCCGCTGCTACTACTGGTGCGCGTCCCCCGCGCTTATCGAACAGACAGTGTGCTCTGGCTCTGGGTTTGACGCCAGGTCGACGCAGACGTGTGGTACGCGCGTAGCGCGAGTGCTGCTGCGTTTGGCAGTCCCTTGCGGAACACGTTGCTGGCCGAGTGCTCAGACGCACTAGTTACCGACTGCTACCACAGAATACTGCGTTTGCAATTGAAATAGACACCGGGACAGCGCGAACGCAAGTCCCGACTACCAAAAATTATGCGCCCGAGTTACTCACATTTGGAGTAATCGCGGGGGTCAGCTCGACCGAAGTGCAATGGAAGGGCCTCACCCCGGAGGAACCGCCTTCATGATCACGGTATCCCCTACGCCAGGTAAGTATGCATTCGTCGCGCCACAGGCGAGAATTTGTAGTGCCTCGCGCTATCGAGATGTAACGAGAGCTCCTGACGTTTCCGCAATCGGCGAACAGAATGGTGGCCGTCCATGTACCTGTCTCCTTACAAGAGAGCTATTGGCTGTCGAGTTAGATGGCAGACAGTCGCAACAACGCTCCTCTGCCGAGAAAAACGATGCATTTTGTGCGAGCAGCACCATACGGCTCGCGGCGCCGGCCGCTGCTGGGGTTAATTTACCGTTCCCTCCGGAAGATGGCGGGCCAAGTCCGGGTTGCCGCCTCCGGGCCCTCCTCTCCGTCTCCAACGAGCCCTCTTCCTCGGCTGTTGAAACCGCGAATGCGATCTGCGGAATGAGTGCTTTTTGCAGCCACAATGCAAGCCACACTTTACTTTCGCTCCTTCCAGGAGAGCCCTTAGTGCTAGCAAATACGGCAGCATTGTCACGCGCGGTCGACTGTCGCCGAGCAACTGAAGGACACAGCTCAGACTGTCAGATGTTCTAAGAGAGCTGGATGCACTCGTGAGTGTTGTGCGCGACGAACAAACAGGACGTCAGTGAACTCCAAGAACGAACATCAGCCAGCACGTTCGACATTCGACGCCGAGTAACAGAAGACACTTAAAAGGTAACACTTCTTTTGCTTCTCCTTCCGAGTAGGACGTGGAAAGCTCGATCGAATATTTGTGCAAATTTTCATTCGGAATATGGACATATTTTCTTCGCGCATAAGAGAGAAAAATAAAGTCTCATCATGACAACATTTCAGCTGTGTCGGGTTGATTTCGAAGATGCAGATTAATTGTGCGGTATTTGGTAAACGATTGATACCTTGTAGCAATCTTGGCTTAGACGTGGATTAGGTAAAGATAAAACTAAATTGCTTTTTGTTTGTAAACACAACACGTCAGGTGTGTAACAAAGCGATGGGAAACAAGGAAGTCTCTTTTCTGTGAATGTAGTGATGCAACAACGAATTCACTGAGGGCTACCCCGTTTCTGCAATTAGTAATTTATTGAAACTGCCGCTATTACGCGTCTGTCAATGTAGAACTGTGTGTGTTACAGAAGGCACTGTTCGGATATTTTGTCAGTGAGTAGGGAGAAATTGTGTTTTTTAATTACACTTGTTACAGATGTTATTTCCATTCCATTCGAAACCTATCTGTTCTCACTCCAAGGGCGCCCATACGACAGACAGTTTGTACAGGGGGTGGGGGACGGCTGAATCTGGAGGTATTGGTGTACTTTTAATATTTTGGAAGACGAATAGCGAGCTTGTAAAGAGGCCATAAACAGATTTGAAGTTCCGAACCTGGTAAAGACGTGTGTAATACAGACCTTTTGACTCGATTTCTTGCAAGAAAAACACCTGATAACATTGCGTTTTCTACTTTCCCTGGGAGCCCCGAGTACAGGCGAAACACAACACCTGCGACGACAAGACATTCCTTACAGAAAGTAAACGCTCACTGTCGTGGCCTAATAAACAGCCTACAGCGGTTCTCGTCCCATCACCGAATTTGAGCAACGCTGGCCCTCGTTGTCAGTGTGGCCGCCTGGGAGCACAAGTGGCTGTTGCCTAGAATTTCTCTTCCCCGTTTTCGGTACAGTTGGCCACGTCATTTCACATCCCCGCAAGCTCCTCAAGTGCCGCAAGTCTGCAAGTCTCGGGACGCTACGCTAGACGCTTGCTGCCGGCCCCCTCATGTACCTGGCCACAGACGACAAAGCGTTCGGCTGGGCGACGCCTCGTGTACGCCGGCTCGCGCCACCGCGGTCGCCGCGCGTGCAGGGAATGCCGCGCCGTCCAATTGCGTTTGGCGCGCATTCCCCTGATGGACAGAGAAAGCCAAAAGTCGCCGTTCGGCCATTAATGTGGATGTCGTACCAGAGTTAGACCGCTTGTGCCATCTCGCGGCTGCCGCTGCTACTACTGGTGCCGCGTCCCCCGCGCTTATCGAACAGACAGTGTGCTCTGGCTCTGGGTTTGACGCCAGGTCGACGCAGACGTGTGGTACGCGCGTAGCGCGAGTGCTGCTGCGTTTGGCAGTCCCTTGCGGAACACGTTGCTGGCCGAGTGCTCAGACGCACTAGTTACCGACTGCTACCACAGAATACTGCGTTTGCAATTGAAATAGACACGGGACAGCGCGAACGCAAGTCCCGACTACCAAAAATTATGCGCCCGAGTTACTCACATTTGGAGTAATCGCGGGGGTCAGCTCGACCGAAGTGCAATGGAAGGGCCTCACCCCGGAGGAACCGCCTTCATGATCACGGTATCCCCTACGCCAGGTAAGTATGCATTCGTCGCGCCACAGGCGAGAATTTGTAGTGCCTCGCGCTATCGAGATGTAACGAGAGCTCCTGACGTTTCCGCAATCGGCGAACAGAATGGTGGCCGTCCATGTACCTGTCTCCTTACAAGAGAGCTATTGGCTGTCGAGTTAGATGGCAGACAGTCGCAACAACGCTCCTCTGCCGAGAAAAACGATGCATTTTGTGCGAGCAGCACCATACGGCTCGCGGCGCCGGCCGCTGCTGGGGTTAATTTACCGTTCCCTCCGGAAGATGGCGGGCCAAGTCCGGGTTGCCGCCTCCGGGCCCTCCTCTCCGTCTCCAACGAGCCCTCTTCCTCGGCTGTTGAAACCGCGAATGCGATCTGCGGAATGAGTGCTTTTTGCAGCCACAATGCAAGCCACACTTTACTTTCGCTCCTTCCAGGAGAGCCCTTAGTGCTAGCAAATACGGCAGCATTGTCACGCGCGGTCGACTGTCGCCGAGCAACTGAAGGACCACAGCTCAGACTGTCAGATGTTCTAAGAGAGCTGGATGCACTCGTGAGTGTTGTGCGCGACGAACAAACAGGACGTCAGTGAACTCCAAGAACGAACATCAGCCAGCACGTTCGACATTCGACGCCGAGTAACAGAAGACACTTAAAAGGTAACACTTCTTTTTGCTTCTCCTTCCGAGTAGGACGTGGAAAGCTCGATCGAATATTTGTGCAAATTTTCATTCGGAATATGGACATATTTTCTTCGCGCATAAGAGAGAAAAATAAAGTCTCATCCATGACAACATTTCAGCTGTGTCGGGTTGATTTCGAAGATGCAGATTAATTGTGCGGTATTTGGTAAACGATTGATACCTTGTAGCAATCTTGGCTTAGACGTGGATTAGGTAAAGATAAAACTAAATTGCTTTTTGTTTGTAAACACAACACGTCAGGTGTGTAACAAAGCGATGGGAAACAAGGAAGTCTCTTTTCTGTGAATGTAGTGATGCAACAACGAATTCACTGAGGGCTACCCGTTTCTGCAATTAGTAATTTATTGAAACTGCCGCTATTACGCGTCTGTCAATGTAGAACTGTGTGTGTTACAGAAGGCACTGTTCGGATATTTTGTCAGTGAGTAGGGAGAAATTGTGTTTTTAATTACACTTGTTACAGATGTTATTTCCATTCCATTCGAAACCTATCTGTTCTCACTCCAAGGGCGCCCATACGACAGACAGTTTGTACAGGGGGTGGGGGACGGCTGAATCTGGAGGTATGGTGTACTTTTAATATTTTGGAAGACGAATAGCGAGCTTGTAAAGAGGCCATAAACAGATTTGAAGTTCCGAACCTGGTAAAGACGTGTGTAATACAGACCTTTTGACTCGATTTCTTGCAAGAAAAACACCTGATAACATTGCGTTTTCTACTTTCCCTGGGAGCCCCGAGTACAGGCGAAACACAACACCTGCGACGACAAGACATTCCTTACAGAAAGTAAACGCTCACTGTCGTGGCCTAATAAACAGCCTACAGCGGTTCTCGTCCCATCACCGAATTTGAGCAACGCTGGCCCTCGTTGTCAGTGTGGCCGCCTGGGAGCACAAGTGGCTGTTGCCTAGAATTTCTCTTCCCCGTTTTCGGTACAGTTGGCCACGTCATTTCACATCCCCGCAAGCTCCTCAAGTGCCGCAAGTCTGCAAGTCTCGGGACGCTACGCTAGACGCTTGCTGCCGGCCCCCTCATGTACCTGGCCACAGACGACAAAGCGTTCGGCTGGGCGACGCCTCGTGTACGCCGGCTCGCGCCACCGCGGTCGCCGCGCGTGCAGGGAATGCCGCGCCGTCCAATTGCGTTTGGCGCGCATTCCCCTGATGGACAGAGAAAGCCAAAAGTCGCCGTTCGGCCATTAATGTGGATGTCGTACCAGAGTTAGACCGCTTGTGCCATCTCGCGGCTGCCGCTGCTACTACTGGTGCGCGTCCCCCGCGCTTATCGAACAGACAGTGTGCTCTGGCTCTGGGTTTGACGCCAGGTCGACGCAGACGTGTGGTACGCGCGTAGCGCGAGTGCTGCTGCGTTTGGCAGTCCCTTGCGGAACACGTTGCTGGCCGAGTGCTCAGACGCACTAGTTACCGACTGCTACCACAGAATACTGCGTTTGCAATTGAAATAGACACCGGGACAGCGCGAACGCAAGTCCCGACTACCAAAAATTATGCGCCCGAGTTACTCACATTTGGAGTAATCGCGGGGGTCAGCTCGACCGAAGTGCAATGGAAGGGCCTCACCCCGGAGGAACCGCCTTCATGATCACGGTATCCCCTACGCCAGGTAAGTATGCATTCGTCGCGCCACAGGCGAGAATTTGTAGTGCCTCGCGCTATCGAGATGTAACGAGAGCTCCTGACGTTTCCGCAATCGGCGAACAGAATGGTGGCCGTCCATGTACCTGTCTCCTTACAAGAGAGCTATTGGCTGTCGAGTTAGATGGCAGACAGTCGCAACAACGCTCCTCTGCCGAGAAAAACGATGCATTTTGTGCGAGCAGCACCATACGGCTCGCGGCGCCGGCCGCTGCTGGGGTTAATTTACCGTTCCCTCCGGAAGATGGCGGGCCAAGTCCGGGTTGCCGCCTCCGGGCCCTCCTCTCCGTCTCCAACGAGCCCTCTTCCTCGGCTGTTGAAACCGCGAATGCGATCTGCGGAATGAGTGCTTTTTGCAGCCACAATGCAAGCCACACTTTACTTTCGCTCCTTCCAGGAGAGCCCTTAGTGCTAGCAAATACGGCAGCATTGTCACGCGCGGTCGACTGTCGCCGAGCAACTGAAGGACCACAGCTCAGACTGTCAGATGTTCTAAGAGAGCTGGATGCACTCGTGAGTGTTGTGCGCGACGAACAAACAGGACGTCAGTGAACTCCAAGAACGAACATCAGCCAGCACGTTCGACATTCGACGCCGAGTAACAGAAGACACTTAAAAGGTAACACTTCTTTTTGCTTCTCCTTCCGAGTAGGACGTGGAAAGCTCGATCGAATATTTGTGCAAATTTTCATTCGGAATATGGACATATTTTCTTCGCGCATAAGAGAGAAAAATAAAGTCTCATCCATGACAACATTTCAGCTGTGTCGGGTTGATTTCGAAGATGCAGATTAATTGTGCGGTATTTGGTAAACGATTGATACCTTGTAGCAATCTTGGCTTAGACGTGGATTAGGTAAAGATAAAACTAAATTGCTTTTTGTTTGTAAACACAACACGTCAGGTGTGTAACAAAGCGATGGGAAACAAGGAAGTCTCTTTTCTGTGAATGTAGTGATGCAACAACGAATTCACTGAGGGCTACCCGTTTCTGCAATTAGTAATTTATTGAAACTGCCGCTATTACGCGTCTGTCAATGTAGAACTGTGTGTGTTACAGAAGGCACTGTTCGGATATTTTGTCAGTGAGTAGGGAGAAATTGTGTTTTTAATTACACTTGTTACAGATGTTATTTCCATTCCATTCGAAACCTATCTGTTCTCACTCCAAGGGCGCCCATACGACAGACAGTTTGTACAGGGGGTGGGGGACGGCTGAATCTGGAGGTATGGTGTACTTTTAATATTTTGGAAGACGAATAGCGAGCTTGTAAAGAGGCCATAAACAGATTTGAAGTTCCGAACCTGGTAAAGACGTGTGTAATACAGACCTTTTGACTCGATTTCTTGCAAGAAAAACACCTGATAACATTGCGTTTTCTACTTTCCCTGGGAGCCCCGAGTACAGGCGAAACACAACACCTGCGACGACAAGACATTCCTTACAGAAAGTAAACGCTCACTGTCGTGGCCTAATAAACAGCCTACAGCGGTTCTCGTCCCATCACCGAATTTGAGCAACGCTGGCCCTCGTTGTCAGTGTGGCCGCCTGGGAGCACAAGTGGCTGTTGCCTAGAATTTCTCTTCCCCGTTTTCGGTACAGTTGGCCACGTCATTTCACATCCCCGCAAGCTCCTCAAGTGCCGCAAGTCTGCAAGTCTCGGGACGCTACGCTAGACGCTTGCTGCCGGCCCCCTCATGTACCTGGCCACAGACGACAAAGCGTTCGGCTGGGCGACGCCTCGTGTACGCCGGCTCGCGCCACCGCGGTCGCCGCGCGTGCAGGGAATGCCGCGCCGTCCAATTGCGTTTGGCGCGCATTCCCCTGATGGACAGAGAAAGCCAAAAGTCGCCGTTCGGCCATTAATGTGGATGTCGTACCAGAGTTAGACCGCTTGTGCCATCTCGCGGCTGCCGCTGCTACTACTGTGTGCGCGTCCCCCGCGCTTATCGAACAGACAGTGTGCTCTGGCTCTGGGTTTGACGCCAGGTCGACGCAGACGTGTGGTACGCGCGTAGCGCGAGTGCTGCTGCGTTTGGCAGTCCCTTGCGGAACACGTTGCTGGCCGAGTGCTCAGACGCACTAGTTACCGACTGCTACCACAGAATACTGCGTTTGCAATTGAAATAGACACCGGGACAGCGCGAACGCAAGTCCCGACTACCAAAAATTATGCGCCCGAGTTACTCACATTTGGAGTAATCGCGGGGGTCAGCTCGACCGAAGTGCAATGGAAGGGCCTCACCCCGGAGGAACCGCCTTCATGATCACGGTATCCCCTACGCCAGGTAAGTATGCATTCGTCGCGCCACAGGCGAGAATTTGTAGTGCCTCGCGCTATCGAGATGTAACGAGAGCTCCTGACGTTTCCGCAATCGGCGAACAGAATGGTGGCCGTCCATGTACCTGTCTCCTTACAAGAGAGCTATTGGCTGTCGAGTTAGATGGCAGACAGTCGCAACAACGCTCCTCTGCCGAGAAAAACGATGCATTTTGTGCGAGCAGCACCATACGGCTCGCGGCGCCGGCCGCTGCTGGGGTTAATTTACCGTTCCCTCCGGAAGATGGCGGGCCAAGTCCGGGTTGCCGCCTCCGGGCCCTCCTCTCCGTCTCCAACGAGCCCTCTTCCTCGGCTGTTGAAACCGCGAATGCGATCTGCGGAATGAGTGCTTTTTGCAGCCACAATGCAAGCCACACTTTACTTTCGCTCCTTCCAGGAGAGCCCTTAGTGCTAGCAAATACGGCAGCATTGTCACGCGCGGTCGACTGTCGCCGAGCAACTGAAGGACCACAGCTCAGACTGTCAGATGTTCTAAGAGAGCTGGATGCACTCGTGAGTGTTGTGCGCGACGAACAAACAGGACGTCAGTGAACTCCAAGAACGAACATCAGCCAGCACGTTCGACATTCGACGCCGAGTAACAGAAGACACTTAAAAGGTAACACTTCTTTTTGCTTCTCCTTCCGAGTAGGACGTGGAAAGCTCGATCGAATATTTGTGCAAATTTTCATTCGGAATATGGACATATTTTCTTCGCGCATAAGAGAGAAAAATAAAGTCTCATCCATGACAACATTTCAGCTGTGTCGGGTTGATTTCGAAGATGCAGATTAATTGTGCGGTATTTGGTAAACGATTGATACCTTGTAGCAATCTTGGCTTAGACGTGGATTAGGTAAAGATAAAACTAAATTGCTTTTTGTTTGTAAACACAACACGTCAGGTGTGTAACAAAGCGATGGGAAACAAGGAAGTCTCTTTTCTGTGAATGTAGTGATGCAACAACGAATTCACTGAGGGCTACCCGTTTCTGCAATTAGTAATTTATTGAAACTGCCGCTATTACGCGTCTGTCAATGTAGAACTGTGTGTGTTACAGAAGGCACTGTTCGGATATTTTGTCAGTGAGTAGGGAGAAATTGTGTTTTTAATTACACTTGTTACAGATGTTATTTCCATTCCATTCGAAACCTATCTGTTCTCACTCCAAGGGCGCCCATACGACAGACAGTTTGTACAGGGGGTGGGGGACGGCTGAATCTGGAGGTATGGTGTACTTTTAATATTTTGGAAGACGAATAGCGAGCTTGTAAAGAGGCCATAAACAGATTTGAAGTTCCGAACCTGGTAAAGACGTGTGTAATACAGACCTTTTGACTCGATTTCTTGCAAGAAAAACACCTGATAACATTGCGTTTTCTACTTTCCCTGGGAGCCCCGAGTACAGGCGAAACACAACACCTGCGACGACAAGACATTCCTTACAGAAAGTAAACGCTCACTGTCGTGGCCTAATAAACAGCCTACAGCGGTTCTCGTCCCATCACCGAATTTGAGCAACGCTGGCCCTCGTTGTCAGTGTGGCCGCCTGGGAGCACAAGTGGCTGTTGCCTAGAATTTCTCTTCCCCGTTTTCGGTACAGTTGGCCACGTCATTTCACATCCCCGCAAGCTCCTCAAGTGCCGCAAGTCTGCAAGTCTCGGGACGCTACGCTAGACGCTTGCTGCCGGCCCCCTCATGTACCTGGCCACAGACGACAAAGCGTTCGGCTGGGCGACGCCTCGTGTACGCCGGCTCGCGCCACCGCGGTCGCCGCGCGTGCAGGGAATGCCGCGCCGTCCAATTGCGTTTGGCGCGCATTCCCCTGATGGACAGAGAAAGCCAAAAGTCGCCGTTCGGCCATTAATGTGGATGTCGTACCAGAGTTAGACCGCTTGTGCCATCTCGCGGCTGCCGCTGCTACTACTGGTGCGCGTCCCCCGCGCTTATCGAACAGACAGTGTGCTCTGGCTCTGGGTTTGACGCCAGGTCGACGCAGACGTGTGGTACGCGCGTAGCGCGAGTGCTGCTGCGTTTGGCAGTCCCTTGCGGAACACGTTGCTGGCCGAGTGCTCAGACGCACTAGTTACCGACTGCTACCACAGAATACTGCGTTTGCAATTGAAATAGACACCGGGACAGCGCGAACGCAAGTCCCGACTACCAAAAATTATGCGCCCGAGTTACTCACATTTGGAGTAATCGCGGGGGTCAGCTCGACCGAAGTGCAATGGAAGGGCCTCACCCCGGAGGAACCGCCTTCATGATCACGGTATCCCCTACGCCAGGTAAGTATGCATTCGTCGCGCCACAGGCGAGAATTTGTAGTGCCTCGCGCTATCGAGATGTAACGAGAGCTCCTGACGTTTCCGCAATCGGCGAACAGAATGGTGGCCGTCCATGTACCTGTCTCCTTACAAGAGAGCTATTGGCTGTCGAGTTAGATGGCAGACAGTCGCAACAACGCTCCTCTGCCGAGAAAAACGATGCATTTTGTGCGAGCAGCACCATACGGCTCGCGGCGCCGGCCGCTGCTGGGGTTAATTTACCGTTCCCTCCGGAAGATGGCGGGCCAAGTCCGGGTTGCCGCCTCCGGGCCCTCCTCTCCGTCTCCAACGAGCCCTCTTCCTCGGCTGTTGAAACCGCGAATGCGATCTGCGGAATGAGTGCTTTTTGCAGCCACAATGCAAGCCACACTTTACTTTCGCTCCTTCCAGGAGAGCCCTTAGTGCTAGCAAATACGGCAGCATTGTCACGCGCGGTCGACTGTCGCCGAGCAACTGAAGGACCACAGCTCAGACTGTCAGATGTTCTAAGAGAGCTGGATGCACTCGTGAGTGTTGTGCGCGACGAACAAACAGGACGTCAGTGAACTCCAAGAACGAACATCAGCCAGCACGTTCGACATTCGACGCCGAGTAACAGAAGACACTTAAAAGGTAACACTTCTTTTTGCTTCTCCTTCCGAGTAGGACGTGGAAAGCTCGATCGAATATTTGTGCAAATTTTCATTCGGAATATGGACATATTTTCTTCGCGCATAAGAGAGAAAAATAAAGTCTCATCCATGACAACATTTCAGCTGTGTCGGGTTGATTTCGAAGATGCAGATTAATTGTGCGGTATTTGGTAAACGATTGATACCTTGTAGCAATCTTGGCTTAGACGTGGATTAGGTAAAGATAAAACTAAATTGCTTTTTGTTTGTAAACACAACACGTCAGGTGTGTAACAAAGCGATGGGAAACAAGGAAGTCTCTTTTCTGTGAATGTAGTGATGCAACAACGAATTCACTGAGGGCTACCCGTTTCTGCAATTAGTAATTTATTGAAACTGCCGCTATTACGCGTCTGTCAATGTAGAACTGTGTGTGTTACAGAAGGCACTGTTCGGATATTTTGTCAGTGAGTAGGGAGAAATTGTGTTTTTAATTACACTTGTTACAGATGTTATTTCCATTCCATTCGAAACCTATCTGTTCTCACTCCAAGGGCGCCCATACGACAGACAGTTTGTACAGGGGGTGGGGGACGGCTGAATCTGGAGGTATGGTGTACTTTTAATATTTTGGAAGACGAATAGCGAGCTTGTAAAGAGGCCATAAACAGATTTGAAGTTCCGAACCTGGTAAAGACGTGTGTAATACAGACCTTTTGACTCGATTTCTTGCAAGAAAAACACCTGATAACATTGCGTTTTCTACTTTCCCTGGGAGCCCCGAGTACAGGCGAAACACAACACCTGCGACGACAAGACATTCCTTACAGAAAGTAAACGCTCACTGTCGTGGCCTAATAAACAGCCTACAGCGGTTCTCGTCCCATCACCGAATTTGAGCAACGCTGGCCCTCGTTGTCAGTGTGGCCGCCTGGGAGCACAAGTGGCTGTTGCCTAGAATTTCTCTTCCCCGTTTTCGGTACAGTTGGCCACGTCATTTCACATCCCCGCAAGCTCCTCAAGTGCCGCAAGTCTGCAAGTCTCGGGACGCTACGCTAGACGCTTGCTGCCGGCCCCCTCATGTACCTGGCCACAGACGACAAAGCGTTCGGCTGGGCGACGCCTCGTGTACGCCGGCTCGCGCCACCGCGGTCGCCGCGCGTGCAGGGAATGCCGCGCCGTCCAATTGCGTTTGGCGCGCATTCCCCTGATGGACAGAGAAAGCCAAAAGTCGCCGTTCGGCCATTAATGTGGATGTCGTACCAGAGTTAGACCGCTTGTGCCATCTCGCGGCTGCCGCTGCTACTACTGGTGCGCGTCCCCCGCGCTTATCGAACAGACAGTGTGCTCTGGCTCTGGGTTTGACGCCAGGTCGACGCAGACGTGTGGTACGCGCGTAGCGCGAGTGCTGCTGCGTTTGGCAGTCCCTTGCGGAACACGTTGCTGGCCGAGTGCTCAGACGCACTAGTTACCGACTGCTACCACAGAATACTGCGTTTGCAATTGAAATAGACACCGGGACAGCGCGAACGCAAGTCCCGACTACCAAAAATTATGCGCCCGAGTTACTCACATTTGGAGTAATCGCGGGGGTCAGCTCGACCGAAGTGCAATGGAAGGGCCTCACCCCGGAGGAACCGCCTTCATGATCACGGTATCCCCTACGCCAGGTAAGTATGCATTCGTCGCGCCACAGGCGAGAATTTGTAGTGCCTCGCGCTATCGAGATGTAACGAGAGCTCCTGACGTTTCCGCAATCGGCGAACAGAATGGTGGCCGTCCATGTACCTGTCTCCTTACAAGAGAGCTATTGGCTGTCGAGTTAGATGGCAGACAGTCGCAACAACGCTCCTCTGCCGAGAAAAACGATGCATTTTGTGCGAGCAGCACCATACGGCTCGCGGCGCCGGCCGCTGCTGGGGTTAATTTACCGTTCCCTCCGGAAGATGGCGGGCCAAGTCCGGGTTGCCGCCTCCGGGCCCTCCTCTCCGTCTCCAACGAGCCCTCTTCCTCGGCTGTTGAAACCGCGAATGCGATCTGCGGAATGAGTGCTTTTTGCAGCCACAATGCAAGCCACACTTTACTTTCGCTCCTTCCAGGAGAGCCCTTAGTGCTAGCAAATACGGCAGCATTGTCACGCGCGGTCGACTGTCGCCGAGCAACTGAAGGACCACAGCTCAGACTGTCAGATGTTCTAAGAGAGCTGGATGCACTCGTGAGTGTTGTGCGCGACGAACAAACAGGACGTCAGTGAACTCCAAGAACGAACATCAGCCAGCACGTTCGACATTCGACGCCGAGTAACAGAAGACACTTAAAAGGTAACACTTCTTTTTGCTTCTCCTTCCGAGTAGGACGTGGAAAGCTCGATCGAATATTTGTGCAAATTTTCATTCGGAATATGGACATATTTTCTTCGCGCATAAGAGAGAAAAATAAAGTCTCATCCATGACAACATTTCAGCTGTGTCGGGTTGATTTCGAAGATGCAGATTAATTGTGCGGTATTTGGTAAACGATTGATACCTTGTAGCAATCTTGGCTTAGACGTGGATTAGGTAAAGATAAAACTAAATTGCTTTTTGTTTGTAAACACAACACGTCAGGTGTGTAACAAAGCGATGGGAAACAAGGAAGTCTCTTTTCTGTGAATGTAGTGATGCAACAACGAATTCACTGAGGGCTACCCGTTTCTGCAATTAGTAATTTATTGAAACTGCCGCTATTACGCGTCTGTCAATGTAGAACTGTGTGTGTTACAGAAGGCACTGTTCGGATATTTTGTCAGTGAGTAGGGAGAAATTGTGTTTTTAATTACACTTGTTACAGATGTTATTTCCATTCCATTCGAAACCTATCTGTTCTCACTCCAAGGGCGCCCATACGACAGACAGTTTGTACAGGGGGTGGGGGACGGCTGAATCTGGAGGTATGGTGTACTTTTAATATTTTGGAAGACGAATAGCGAGCTTGTAAAGAGGCCATAAACAGATTTGAAGTTCCGAACCTGGTAAAGACGTGTGTAATACAGACCTTTTGACTCGATTTCTTGCAAGAAAAACACCTGATAACATTGCGTTTTCTACTTTCCCTGGGAGCCCCGAGTACAGGCGAAACACAACACCTGCGACGACAAGACATTCCTTACAGAAAGTAAACGCTCACTGTCGTGGCCTAATAAACAGCCTACAGCGGTTCTCGTCCCATCACCGAATTTGAGCAACGCTGGCCCTCGTTGTCAGTGTGGCCGCCTGGGAGCACAAGTGGCTGTTGCCTAGAATTTCTCTTCCCCGTTTTCGGTACAGTTGGCCACGTCATTTCACATCCCCGCAAGCTCCTCAAGTGCCGCAAGTCTGCAAGTCTCGGGACGCTACGCTAGACGCTTGCTGCCGGCCCCCTCATGTACCTGGCCACAGACGACAAAGCGTTCGGCTGGGCGACGCCTCGTGTACGCCGGCTCGCGCCACCGCGGTCGCCGCGCGTGCAGGGAATGCCGCGCCGTCCAATTGCGTTTGGCGCGCATTCCCCTGATGGACAGAGAAAGCCAAAAGTCGCCGTTCGGCCATTAATGTGGATGTCGTACCAGAGTTAGACCGCTTGTGCCATCTCGCGGCTGCCGCTGCTACTACTGGTGCGCGTCCCCCGCGCTTATCGAACAGACAGTGTGCTCTGGCTCTGGGTTTGACGCCAGGTCGACGCAGACGTGTGGTACGCGCGTAGCGCGAGTGCTGCTGCGTTTGGCAGTCCCTTGCGGAACACGTTGCTGGCCGAGTGCTCAGACGCACTAGTTACCGACTGCTACCACAGAATACTGCGTTTGCAATTGAAATAGACACCGGGACAGCGCGAACGCAAGTCCCGACTACCAAAAATTATGCGCCCGAGTTACTCACATTTGGAGTAATCGCGGGGGTCAGCTCGACCGAAGTGCAATGGAAGGGCCTCACCCCGGAGGAACCGCCTTCATGATCACGGTATCCCCTACGCCAGGTAAGTATGCATTCGTCGCGCCACAGGCGAGAATTTGTAGTGCCTCGCGCTATCGAGATGTAACGAGAGCTCCTGACGTTTCCGCAATCGGCGAACAGAATGGTGGCCGTCCATGTACCTGTCTCCTTACAAGAGAGCTATTGGCTGTCGAGTTAGATGGCAGACAGTCGCAACAACGCTCCTCTGCCGAGAAAAACGATGCATTTTGTGCGAGCAGCACCATACGGCTCGCGGCGCCGGCCGCTGCTGGGGTTAATTTACCGTTCCCTCCGGAAGATGGCGGGCCAAGTCCGGGTTGCCGCCTCCGGGCCCTCCTCTCCGTCTCCAACGAGCCCTCTTCCTCGGCTGTTGAAACCGCGAATGCGATCTGCGGAATGAGTGCTTTTTGCAGCCACAATGCAAGCCACACTTTACTTTCGCTCCTTCCAGGAGAGCCCTTAGTGCTAGCAAATACGGCAGCATTGTCACGCGCGGTCGACTGTCGCCGAGCAACTGAAGGACCACAGCTCAGACTGTCAGATGTTCTAAGAGAGCTGGATGCACTCGTGAGTGTTGTGCGCGACGAACAAACAGGACGTCAGTGAACTCCAAGAACGAACATCAGCCAGCACGTTCGACATTCGACGCCGAGTAACAGAAGACACTTAAAAGGTAACACTTCTTTTTGCTTCTCCTTCCGAGTAGGACGTGGAAAGCTCGATCGAATATTTGTGCAAATTTTCATTCGGAATATGGACATATTTTCTTCGCGCATAAGAGAGAAAAATAAAGTCTCATCCATGACAACATTTCAGCTGTGTCGGGTTGATTTCGAAGATGCAGATTAATTGTGCGGTATTTGGTAAACGATTGATACCTTGTAGCAATCTTGGCTTAGACGTGGATTAGGTAAAGATAAAACTAAATTGCTTTTTGTTTGTAAACACAACACGTCAGGTGTGTAACAAAGCGATGGGAAACAAGGAAGTCTCTTTTCTGTGAATGTAGTGATGCAACAACGAATTCACTGAGGGCTACCCGTTTCTGCAATTAGTAATTTATTGAAACTGCCGCTATTACGCGTCTGTCAATGTAGAACTGTGTGTGTTACAGAAGGCACTGTTCGGATATTTTGTCAGTGAGTAGGGAGAAATTGTGTTTTTAATTACACTTGTTACAGATGTTATTTCCATTCCATTCGAAACCTATCTGTTCTCACTCCAAGGGCGCCCATACGACAGACAGTTTGTACAGGGGGTGGGGGACGGCTGAATCTGGAGGTATGGTGTACTTTTAATATTTTGGAAGACGAATAGCGAGCTTGTAAAGAGGCCATAAACAGATTTGAAGTTCCGAACCTGGTAAAGACGTGTGTAATACAGACCTTTTGACTCGATTTCTTGCAAGAAAAACACCTGATAACATTGCGTTTTCTACTTTCCCTGGGAGCCCCGAGTACAGGCGAAACACAACACCTGCGACGACAAGACATTCCTTACAGAAAGTAAACGCTCACTGTCGTGGCCTAATAAACAGCCTACAGCGGTTCTCGTCCCATCACCGAATTTGAGCAACGCTGGCCCTCGTTGTCAGTGTGGCCGCCTGGGAGCACAAGTGGCTGTTGCCTAGAATTTCTCTTCCCCGTTTTCGGTACAGTTGGCCACGTCATTTCACATCCCCGCAAGCTCCTCAAGTGCCGCAAGTCTGCAAGTCTCGGGACGCTACGCTAGACGCTTGCTGCCGGCCCCCTCATGTACCTGGCCACAGACGACAAAGCGTTCGGCTGGGCGACGCCTCGTGTACGCCGGCTCGCGCCACCGCGGTCGCCGCGCGTGCAGGGAATGCCGCGCCGTCCAATTGCGTTTGGCGCGCATTCCCCTGATGGACAGAGAAAGCCAAAAGTCGCCGTTCGGCCATTAATGTGGATGTCGTACCAGAGTTAGACCGCTTGTGCCATCTCGCGGCTGCCGCTGCTACTACTGGTGCGCGTCCCCCGCGCTTATCGAACAGACAGTGTGCTCTGGCTCTGGGTTTGACGCCAGGTCGACGCAGACGTGTGGTACGCGCGTAGCGCGAGTGCTGCTGCGTTTGGCAGTCCCTTGCGGAACACGTTGCTGGCCGAGTGCTCAGACGCACTAGTTACCGACTGCTACCACAGAATACTGCGTTTGCAATTGAAATAGACACCGGGACAGCGCGAACGCAAGTCCCGACTACCAAAAATTATGCGCCCGAGTTACTCACATTTGGAGTAATCGCGGGGGTCAGCTCGACCGAAGTGCAATGGAAGGGCCTCACCCCGGAGGAACCGCCTTCATGATCACGGTATCCCCTACGCCAGGTAAGTATGCATTCGTCGCGCCACAGGCGAGAATTTGTAGTGCCTCGCGCTATCGAGATGTAACGAGAGCTCCTGACGTTTCCGCAATCGGCGAACAGAATGGTGGCCGTCCATGTACCTGTCTCCTTACAAGAGAGCTATTGGCTGTCGAGTTAGATGGCAGACAGTCGCAACAACGCTCCTCTGCCGAGAAAAACGATGCATTTTGTGCGAGCAGCACCATACGGCTCGCGGCGCCGGCCGCTGCTGGGGTTAATTTACCGTTCCCTCCGGAAGATGGCGGGCCAAGTCCGGGTTGCCGCCTCCGGGCCCTCCTCTCCGTCTCCAACGAGCCCTCTTCCTCGGCTGTTGAAACCGCGAATGCGATCTGCGGAATGAGTGCTTTTTGCAGCCACAATGCAAGCCACACTTTACTTTCGCTCCTTCCAGGAGAGCCCTTAGTGCTAGCAAATACGGCAGCATTGTCACGCGCGGTCGACTGTCGCCGAGCAACTGAAGGACCACAGCTCAGACTGTCAGATGTTCTAAGAGAGCTGGATGCACTCGTGAGTGTTGTGCGCGACGAACAAACAGGACGTCAGTGAACTCCAAGAACGAACATCAGCCAGCACGTTCGACATTCGACGCCGAGTAACAGAAGACACTTAAAAGGTAACACTTCTTTTTGCTTCTCCTTCCGAGTAGGACGTGGAAAGCTCGATCGAATATTTGTGCAAATTTTCATTCGGAATATGGACATATTTTCTTCGCGCATAAGAGAGAAAAATAAAGTCTCATCCATGACAACATTTCAGCTGTGTCGGGTTGATTTCGAAGATGCAGATTAATTGTGCGGTATTTGGTAAACGATTGATACCTTGTAGCAATCTTGGCTTAGACGTGGATTAGGTAAAGATAAAACTAAATTGCTTTTTGTTTGTAAACACAACACGTCAGGTGTGTAACAAAGCGATGGGAAACAAGGAAGTCTCTTTTCTGTGAATGTAGTGATGCAACAACGAATTCACTGAGGGCTACCCGTTTCTGCAATTAGTAATTTATTGAAACTGCCGCTATTACGCGTCTGTCAATGTAGAACTGTGTGTGTTACAGAAGGCACTGTTCGGATATTTTGTCAGTGAGTAGGGAGAAATTGTGTTTTTAATTACACTTGTTACAGATGTTATTTCCATTCCATTCGAAACCTATCTGTTCTCACTCCAAGGGCGCCCATACGACAGACAGTTTGTACAGGGGGTGGGGGACGGCTGAATCTGGAGGTATGGTGTACTTTTAATATTTTGGAAGACGAATAGCGAGCTTGTAAAGAGGCCATAAACAGATTTGAAGTTCCGAACCTGGTAAAGACGTGTGTAATACAGACCTTTTGACTCGATTTCTTGCAAGAAAAACACCTGATAACATTGCGTTTTCTACTTTCCCTGGGAGCCCCGAGTACAGGCGAAACACAACACCTGCGACGACAAGACATTCCTTACAGAAAGTAAACGCTCACTGTCGTGGCCTAATAAACAGCCTACAGCGGTTCTCGTCCCATCACCGAATTTGAGCAACGCTGGCCCTCGTTGTCAGTGTGGCCGCCTGGGAGCACAAGTGGCTGTTGCCTAGAATTTCTCTTCCCCGTTTTCGGTACAGTTGGCCACGTCATTTCACATCCCCGCAAGCTCCTCAAGTGCCGCAAGTCTGCAAGTCTCGGGACGCTACGCTAGACGCTTGCTGCCGGCCCCCTCATGTACCTGGCCACAGACGACAAAGCGTTCGGCTGGGCGACGCCTCGTGTACGCCGGCTCGCGCCACCGCGGTCGCCGCGCGTGCAGGGAATGCCGCGCCGTCCAATTGCGTTTGGCGCGCATTCCCCTGATGGACAGAGAAAGCCAAAAGTCGCCGTTCGGCCATTAATGTGGATGTCGTACCAGAGTTAGACCGCTTGTGCCATCTCGCGGCTGCCGCTGCTACTACTGGTGCGCGTCCCCCGCGCTTATCGAACAGACAGTGTGCTCTGGCTCTGGGTTTGACGCCAGGTCGACGCAGACGTGTGGTACGCGCGTAGCGCGAGTGCTGCTGCGTTTGGCAGTCCCTTGCGGAACACGTTGCTGGCCGAGTGCTCAGACGCACTAGTTACCGACTGCTACCACAGAATACTGCGTTTGCAATTGAAATAGACACCGGGACAGCGCGAACGCAAGTCCCGACTACCAAAAATTATGCGCCCGAGTTACTCACATTTGGAGTAATCGCGGGGGTCAGCTCGACCGAAGTGCAATGGAAGGGCCTCACCCCGGAGGAACCGCCTTCATGATCACGGTATCCCCTACGCCAGGTAAGTATGCATTCGTCGCGCCACAGGCGAGAATTTGTAGTGCCTCGCGCTATCGAGATGTAACGAGAGCTCCTGACGTTTCCGCAATCGGCGAACAGAATGGTGGCCGTCCATGTACCTGTCTCCTTACAAGAGAGCTATTGGCTGTCGAGTTAGATGGCAGACAGTCGCAACAACGCTCCTCTGCCGAGAAAAACGATGCATTTTGTGCGAGCAGCACCATACGGCTCGCGGCGCCGGCCGCTGCTGGGGTTAATTTACCGTTCCCTCCGGAAGATGGCGGGCCAAGTCCGGGTTGCCGCCTCCGGGCCCTCCTCTCCGTCTCCAACGAGCCCTCTTCCTCGGCTGTTGAAACCGCGAATGCGATCTGCGGAATGAGTGCTTTTTGCAGCCACAATGCAAGCCACACTTTACTTTCGCTCCTTCCAGGAGAGCCCTTAGTGCTAGCAAATACGGCAGCATTGTCACGCGCGGTCGACTGTCGCCGAGCAACTGAAGGACCACAGCTCAGACTGTCAGATGTTCTAAGAGAGCTGGATGCACTCGTGAGTGTTGTGCGCGACGAACAAACAGGACGTCAGTGAACTCCAAGAACGAACATCAGCCAGCACGTTCGACATTCGACGCCGAGTAACAGAAGACACTTAAAAGGTAACACTTCTTTTTGCTTCTCCTTCCGAGTAGGACGTGGAAAGCTCGATCGAATATTTGTGCAAATTTTCATTCGGAATATGGACATATTTTCTTCGCGCATAAGAGAGAAAAATAAAGTCTCATCCATGACAACATTTCAGCTGTGTCGGGTTGATTTCGAAGATGCAGATTAATTGTGCGGTATTTGGTAAACGATTGATACCTTGTAGCAATCTTGGCTTAGACGTGGATTAGGTAAAGATAAAACTAAATTGCTTTTTGTTTGTAAACACAACACGTCAGGTGTGTAACAAAGCGATGGGAAACAAGGAAGTCTCTTTTCTGTGAATGTAGTGATGCAACAACGAATTCACTGAGGGCTACCCGTTTCTGCAATTAGTAATTTATTGAAACTGCCGCTATTACGCGTCTGTCAATGTAGAACTGTGTGTGTTACAGAAGGCACTGTTCGGATATTTTGTCAGTGAGTAGGGAGAAATTGTGTTTTTAATTACACTTGTTACAGATGTTATTTCCATTCCATTCGAAACCTATCTGTTCTCACTCCAAGGGCGCCCATACGACAGACAGTTTGTACAGGGGGTGGGGGACGGCTGAATCTGGAGGTATGGTGTACTTTTAATATTTTGGAAGACGAATAGCGAGCTTGTAAAGAGGCCATAAACAGATTTGAAGTTCCGAACCTGGTAAAGACGTGTGTAATACAGACCTTTTGACTCGATTTCTTGCAAGAAAAACACCTGATAACATTGCGTTTTCTACTTTCCCTGGGAGCCCCGAGTACAGGCGAAACACAACACCTGCGACGACAAGACATTCCTTACAGAAAGTAAACGCTCACTGTCGTGGCCTAATAAACAGCCTACAGCGGTTCTCGTCCCATCACCGAATTTGAGCAACGCTGGCCCTCGTTGTCAGTGTGGCCGCCTGGGAGCACAAGTGGCTGTTGCCTAGAATTTCTCTTCCCCGTTTTCGGTACAGTTGGCCACGTCATTTCACATCCCCGCAAGCTCCTCAAGTGCCGCAAGTCTGCAAGTCTCGGGACGCTACGCTAGACGCTTGCTGCCGGCCCCCTCATGTACCTGGCCACAGACGACAAAGCGTTCGGCTGGGCGACGCCTCGTGTACGCCGGCTCGCGCCACCGCGGTCGCCGCGCGTGCAGGGAATGCCGCGCCGTCCAATTGCGTTTGGCGCGCATTCCCCTGATGGACAGAGAAAGCCAAAAGTCGCCGTTCGGCCATTAATGTGGATGTCGTACCAGAGTTAGACCGCTTGTGCCATCTCGCGGCTGCCGCTGCTACTACTGGTGCGCGTCCCCCGCGCTTATCGAACAGACAGTGTGCTCTGGCTCTGGGTTTGACGCCAGGTCGACGCAGACGTGTGGTACGCGCGTAGCGCGAGTGCTGCTGCGTTTGGCAGTCCCTTGCGGAACACGTTGCTGGCCGAGTGCTCAGGCGCACTAGTTACCGACTGCTACCACAGAATTCTGCGTTTGCAATTGAAATAGACACCGGGACAGCGCGAACGCAAGTCCCGACTACCAAAAATTATGCGCCCGAGTTACTCACATTTGGAGTAATCGCGGGGGTCAGCTCGACCGAAGTGCAATGGAAGGGCCTCACCCCGGAGGAACCGCCTTCATGATCACGGTATCCCCTACGCCAGGTAAGTATGCATTCGTCGCGCCACAGGCGAGAATTTGTAGTGCCTCGCGCTATCGAGATGTAACGAGAGCTCCTGACGTTTCCGCAATCGGCGAACAGAATGGTGGCCGTCCATGTACCTGTCTCCTTACAAGAGAGCTATTGGCTGTCGAGTTAGATGGCAGACAGTCGCAACAACGCTCCTCTGCCGAGAAAAACGATGCATTTTGTGCGAGCAGCACCATACGGCTCGCGGCGCCGGCCGCTGCTGGGGTTAATTTACCGTTCCCTCCGGAAGATGGCGGGCCAAGTCCGGGTTGCCGCCTCCGGGCCCTCCTCTCCGTCTCCAACGAGCCCTCTTCCTCGGCTGTTGAAACCGCGAATGCGATCTGCGGAATGAGTGCTTTTTGCAGCCACAATGCAAGCCACACTTTACTTTCGCTCCTTCCAGGAGAGCCCTTAGTGCTAGCAAATACGGCAGCATTGTCACGCGCGGTCGACTGTCGCCGAGCAACTGAAGGACCACAGCTCAGACTGTCAGATGTTCTAAGAGAGCTGGATGCACTCGTGAGTGTTGTGCGCGACGAACAAACAGGACGTCAGTGAACTCCAAGAACGAACATCAGCCAGCACGTTCGACATTCGACGCCGAGTAACAGAAGACACTTAAAAGGTAACACTTCTTTTTGCTTCTCCTTCCGAGTAGGACGTGGAAAGCTCGATCGAATATTTGTGCAAATTTTCATTCGGAATATGGACATATTTTCTTCGCGCATAAGAGAGAAAAATAAAGTCTCATCCATGACAACATTTCAGCTGTGTCGGGTTGATTTCGAAGATGCAGATTAATTGTGCGGTATTTGGTAAACGATTGATACCTTGTAGCAATCTTGGCTTAGACGTGGATTAGGTAAAGATAAAACTAAATTGCTTTTTGTTTGTAAACACAACACGTCAGGTGTGTAACAAAGCGATGGGAAACAAGGAAGTCTCTTTTCTGTGAATGTAGTGATGCAACAACGAATTCACTGAGGGCTACCCGTTTCTGCAATTAGTAATTTATTGAAACTGCCGCTATTACGCGTCTGTCAATGTAGAACTGTGTGTGTTACAGAAGGCACTGTTCGGATATTTTGTCAGTGAGTAGGGAGAAATTGTGTTTTTAATTACACTTGTTACAGATGTTATTTCCATTCCATTCGAAACCTATCTGTTCTCACTCCAAGGGCGCCCATACGACAGACAGTTTGTACAGGGGGTGGGGGACGGCTGAATCTGGAGGTATGGTGTACTTTTAATATTTTGGAAGACGAATAGCGAGCTTGTAAAGAGGCCATAAACAGATTTGAAGTTCCGAACCTGGTAAAGACGTGTGTAATACAGACCTTTTGACTCGATTTCTTGCAAGAAAAACACCTGATAACATTGCGTTTTCTACTTTCCCTGGGAGCCCCGAGTACAGGCGAAACACAACACCTGCGACGACAAGACATTCCTTACAGAAAGTAAACGCTCACTGTCGTGGCCTAATAAACAGCCTACAGCGGTTCTCGTCCCATCACCGAATTTGAGCAACGCTGGCCCTCGTTGTCAGTGTGGCCGCCTGGGAGCACAAGTGGCTGTTGCCTAGAATTTCTCTTCCCCGTTTTCGGTACAGTTGGCCACGTCATTTCACATCCCCGCAAGCTCCTCAAGTGCCGCAAGTCTGCAAGTCTCGGGACGCTACGCTAGACGCTTGCTGCCGGCCCCCTCATGTACCTGGCCACAGACGACAAAGCGTTCGGCTGGGCGACGCCTCGTGTACGCCGGCTCGCGCCACCGCGGTCGCCGCGCGTGCAGGGAATGCCGCGCCGTCCAATTGCGTTTGGCGCGCATTCCCCTGATGGACAGAGAAAGCCAAAAGTCGCCGTTCGGCCATTAATGTGGATGTCGTACCAGAGTTAGACCGCTTGTGCCATCTCGCGGCTGCCGCTGCTACTACTGGTGCGCGTCCCCCGCGCTTATCGAACAGACAGTGTGCTCTGGCTCTGGGTTTGACGCCAGGTCGACGCAGACGTGTGGTACGCGCGTAGCGCGAGTGCTGCTGCGTTTGGCAGTCCCTTGCGGAACACGTTGCTGGCCGAGTGCTCAGGCGCACTAGTTACCGACTGCTACCACAGAATACTGCGTTTGCAATTGAAATAGACACCGGGACAGCGCGAACGCAAGTCCCGACTACCAAAAATTATGCGCCCGAGTTACTCACATTTGGAGTAATCGCGGGGGTCAGCTCGACCGAAGTGCAATGGAAGGGCCTCACCCCGGAGGAACCGCCTTCATGATCACGGTATCCCCTACGCCAGGTAAGTATGCATTCGTCGCGCCACAGGCGAGAATTTGTAGTGCCTCGCGCTATCGAGATGTAACGAGAGCTCCTGACGTTTCCGCAATCGGCGAACAGAATGGTGGCCGTCCATGTACCTGTCTCCTTACAAGAGAGCTATTGGCTGTCGAGTTAGATGGCAGACAGTCGCAACAACGCTCCTCTGCCGAGAAAAACGATGCATTTTGTGCGAGCAGCACCATACGGCTCGCGGCGCCGGCCGCTGCTGGGGTTAATTTACCGTTCCCTCCGGAAGATGGCGGGCCAAGTCCGGGTTGCCGCCTCCGGGCCCTCCTCTCCGTCTCCAACGAGCCCTCTTCCTCGGCTGTTGAAACCGCGAATGCGATCTGCGGAATGAGTGCTTTTTGCAGCCACAATGCAAGCCACACTTTACTTTCGCTCCTTCCAGGAGAGCCCTTAGTGCTAGCAAATACGGCAGCATTGTCACGCGCGGTCGACTGTCGCCGAGCAACTGAAGGACCACAGCTCAGACTGTCAGATGTTCTAAGAGAGCTGGATGCACTCGTGAGTGTTGTGCGCGACGAACAAACAGGACGTCAGTGAACTCCAAGAACGAACATCAGCCAGCACGTTCGACATTCGACGCCGAGTAACAGAAGACACTTAAAAGGTAACACTTCTTTTTGCTTCTCCTTCCGAGTAGGACGTGGAAAGCTCGATCGAATATTTGTGCAAATTTTCATTCGGAATATGGACATATTTTCTTCGCGCATAAGAGAGAAAAATAAAGTCTCATCCATGACAACATTTCAGCTGTGTCGGGTTGATTTCGAAGATGCAGATTAATTGTGCGGTATTTGGTAAACGATTGATACCTTGTAGCAATCTTGGCTTAGACGTGGATTAGGTAAAGATAAAACTAAATTGCTTTTTGTTTGTAAACACAACACGTCAGGTGTGTAACAAAGCGATGGGAAACAAGGAAGTCTCTTTTCTGTGAATGTAGTGATGCAACAACGAATTCACTGAGGGCTACCCGTTTCTGCAATTAGTAATTTATTGAAACTGCCGCTATTACGCGTCTGTCAATGTAGAACTGTGTGTGTTACAGAAGGCACTGTTCGGATATTTTGTCAGTGAGTAGGGAGAAATTGTGTTTTTAATTACACTTGTTACAGATGTTATTTCCATTCCATTCGAAACCTATCTGTTCTCACTCCAAGGGCGCCCATACGACAGACAGTTTGTACAGGGGGTGGGGGACGGCTGAATCTGGAGGTATGGTGTACTTTTAATATTTTGGAAGACGAATAGCGAGCTTGTAAAGAGGCCATAAACAGATTTGAAGTTCCGAACCTGGTAAAGACGTGTGTAATACAGACCTTTTGACTCGATTTCTTGCAAGAAAAACACCTGATAACATTGCGTTTTCTACTTTCCCTGGGAGCCCCGAGTACAGGCGAAACACAACACCTGCGACGACAAGACATTCCTTACAGAAAGTAAACGCTCACTGTCGTGGCCTAATAAACAGCCTACAGCGGTTCTCGTCCCATCACCGAATTTGAGCAACGCTGGCCCTCGTTGTCAGTGTGGCCGCCTGGGAGCACAAGTGGCTGTTGCCTAGAATTTCTCTTCCCCGTTTTCGGTACAGTTGGCCACGTCATTTCACATCCCCGCAAGCTCCTCAAGTGCCGCAAGTCTGCAAGTCTCGGGACGCTACGCTAGACGCTTGCTGCCGGCCCCCTCATGTACCTGGCCACAGACGACAAAGCGTTCGGCTGGGCGACGCCTCGTGTACGCCGGCTCGCGCCACCGCGGTCGCCGCGCGTGCAGGGAATGCCGCGCCGTCCAATTGCGTTTGGCGCGCATTCCCCTGATGGACAGAGAAAGCCAAAAGTCGCCGTTCGGCCATTAATGTGGATGTCGTACCAGAGTTAGACCGCTTGTGCCATCTCGCGGCTGCCGCTGCTACTACTGGTGCGCGTCCCCCGCGCTTATCGAACAGACAGTGTGCTCTGGCTCTGGGTTTGACGCCAGGTCGACGCAGACGTGTGGTACGCGCGTAGCGCGAGTGCTGCTGCGTTTGGCAGTCCCTTGCGGAACACGTTGCTGGCCGAGTGCTCAGACGCACTAGTTACCGACTGCTACCACAGAATACTGCGTTTGCAATTGAAATAGACACCGGGACAGCGCGAACGCAAGTCCCGACTACCAAAAATTATGCGCCCGAGTTACTCACATTTGGAGTAATCGCGGGGGTCAGCTCGACCGAAGTGCAATGGAAGGGCCTCACCCCGGAGGAACCGCCTTCATGATCACGGTATCCCCTACGCCAGGTAAGTATGCATTCGTCGCGCCACAGGCGAGAATTTGTAGTGCCTCGCGCTATCGAGATGTAACGAGAGCTCCTGACGTTTCCGCAATCGGCGAACAGAATGGTGGCCGTCCATGTACCTGTCTCCTTACAAGAGAGCTATTGGCTGTCGAGTTAGATGGCAGACAGTCGCAACAACGCTCCTCTGCCGAGAAAAACGATGCATTTTGTGCGAGCAGCACCATACGGCTCGCGGCGCCGGCCGCTGCTGGGGTTAATTTACCGTTCCCTCCGGAAGATGGCGGGCCAAGTCCGGGTTGCCGCCTCCGGGCCCTCCTCTCCGTCTCCAACGAGCCCTCTTCCTCGGCTGTTGAAACCGCGAATGCGATCTGCGGAATGAGTGCTTTTTGCAGCCACAATGCAAGCCACACTTTACTTTCGCTCCTTCCAGGAGAGCCCTTAGTGCTAGCAAATACGGCAGCATTGTCACGCGCGGTCGACTGTCGCCGAGCAACTGAAGGACCACAGCTCAGACTGTCAGATGTTCTAAGAGAGCTGGATGCACTCGTGAGTGTTGTGCGCGACGAACAAACAGGACGTCAGTGAACTCCAAGAACGAACATCAGCCAGCACGTTCGACATTCGACGCCGAGTAACAGAAGACACTTAAAAGGTAACACTTCTTTTTGCTTCTCCTTCCGAGTAGGACGTGGAAAGCTCGATCGAATATTTGTGCAAATTTTCATTCGGAATATGGACATATTTTCTTCGCGCATAAGAGAGAAAAATAAAGTCTCATCCATGACAACATTTCAGCTGTGTCGGGTTGATTTCGAAGATGCAGATTAATTGTGCGGTATTTGGTAAACGATTGATACCTTGTAGCAATCTTGGCTTAGACGTGGATTAGGTAAAGATAAAACTAAATTGCTTTTTGTTTGTAAACACAACACGTCAGGTGTGTAACAAAGCGATGGGAAACAAGGAAGTCTCTTTTCTGTGAATGTAGTGATGCAACAACGAATTCACTGAGGGCTACCCGTTTCTGCAATTAGTAATTTATTGAAACTGCCGCTATTACGCGTCTGTCAATGTAGAACTGTGTGTGTTACAGAAGGCACTGTTCGGATATTTTGTCAGTGAGTAGGGAGAAATTGTGTTTTTAATTACACTTGTTACAGATGTTATTTCCATTCCATTCGAAACCTATCTGTTCTCACTCCAAGGGCGCCCATACGACAGACAGTTTGTACAGGGGGTGGGGGACGGCTGAATCTGGAGGTATGGTGTACTTTTAATATTTTGGAAGACGAATAGCGAGCTTGTAAAGAGGCCATAAACAGATTTGAAGTTCCGAACCTGGTAAAGACGTGTGTAATACAGACCTTTTGACTCGATTTCTTGCAAGAAAAACACCTGATAACATTGCGTTTTCTACTTTCCCTGGGAGCCCCGAGTACAGGCGAAACACAACACCTGCGACGACAAGACATTCCTTACAGAAAGTAAACGCTCACTGTCGTGGCCTAATAAACAGCCTACAGCGGTTCTCGTCCCATCACCGAATTTGAGCAACGCTGGCCCTCGTTGTCAGTGTGGCCGCCTGGGAGCACAAGTGGCTGTTGCCTAGAATTTCTCTTCCCCGTTTTCGGTACAGTTGGCCACGTCATTTCACATCCCCGCAAGCTCCTCAAGTGCCGCAAGTCTGCAAGTCTCGGGACGCTACGCTAGACGCTTGCTGCCGGCCCCCTCATGTACCTGGCCACAGACGACAAAGCGTTCGGCTGGGCGACGCCTCGTGTACGCCGGCTCGCGCCACCGCGGTCGCCGCGCGTGCAGGGAATGCCGCGCCGTCCAATTGCGTTTGGCGCGCATTCCCCTGATGGACAGAGAAAGCCAAAAGTCGCCGTTCGGCCATTAATGTGGATGTCGTACCAGAGTTAGACCGCTTGTGCCATCTCGCGGCTGCCGCTGCTACTACTGGTGCGCGTCCCCCGCGCTTATCGAACAGACAGTGTGCTCTGGCTCTGGGTTTGACGCCAGGTCGACGCAGACGTGTGGTACGCGCGTAGCGCGAGTGCTGCTGCGTTTGGCAGTCCCTTGCGGAACACGTTGCTGGCCGAGTGCTCAGGCGCACTAGTTACCGACTGCTACCACAGAATACTGCGTTTGCAATTGAAATAGACACCGGGACAGCGCGAACGCAAGTCCCGACTACCAAAAATTATGCGCCCGAGTTACTCACATTTGGAGTAATCGCGGGGGTCAGCTCGACCGAAGTGCAATGGAAGGGCCTCACCCCGGAGGAACCGCCTTCATGATCACGGTATCCCCTACGCCAGGTAAGTATGCATTCGTCGCGCCACAGGCGAGAATTTGTAGTGCCTCGCGCTATCGAGATGTAACGAGAGCTCCTGACGTTTCCGCAATCGGCGAACAGAATGGTGGCCGTCCATGTACCTGTCTCCTTACAAGAGAGCTATTGGCTGTCGAGTTAGATGGCAGACAGTCGCAACAACGCTCCTCTGCCGAGAAAAACGATGCATTTTGTGCGAGCAGCACCATACGGCTCGCGGCGCCGGCCGCTGCTGGGGTTAATTTACCGTTCCCTCCGGAAGATGGCGGGCCAAGTCCGGGTTGCCGCCTCCGGGCCCTCCTCTCCGTCTCCAACGAGCCCTCTTCCTCGGCTGTTGAAACCGCGAATGCGATCTGCGGAATGAGTGCTTTTTGCAGCCACAATGCAAGCCACACTTTACTTTCGCTCCTTCCAGGAGAGCCCTTAGTGCTAGCAAATACGGCAGCATTGTCACGCGCGGTCGACTGTCGCCGAGCAACTGAAGGACCACAGCTCAGACTGTCAGATGTTCTAAGAGAGCTGGATGCACTCGTGAGTGTTGTGCGCGACGAACAAACAGGACGTCAGTGAACTCCAAGAACGAACATCAGCCAGCACGTTCGACATTCGACGCCGAGTAACAGAAGACACTTAAAAGGTAACACTTCTTTTTGCTTCTCCTTCCGAGTAGGACGTGGAAAGCTCGATCGAATATTTGTGCAAATTTTCATTCGGAATATGGACATATTTTCTTCGCGCATAAGAGAGAAAAATAAAGTCTCATCCATGACAACATTTCAGCTGTGTCGGGTTGATTTCGAAGATGCAGATTAATTGTGCGGTATTTGGTAAACGATTGATACCTTGTAGCAATCTTGGCTTAGACGTGGATTAGGTAAAGATAAAACTAAATTGCTTTTTGTTTGTAAACACAACACGTCAGGTGTGTAACAAAGCGATGGGAAACAAGGAAGTCTCTTTTCTGTGAATGTAGTGATGCAACAACGAATTCACTGAGGGCTACCCGTTTCTGCAATTAGTAATTTATTGAAACTGCCGCTATTACGCGTCTGTCAATGTAGAACTGTGTGTGTTACAGAAGGCACTGTTCGGATATTTTGTCAGTGAGTAGGGAGAAATTGTGTTTTTAATTACACTTGTTACAGATGTTATTTCCATTCCATTCGAAACCTATCTGTTCTCACTCCAAGGGCGCCCATACGACAGACAGTTTGTACAGGGGGTGGGGGACGGCTGAATCTGGAGGTATGGTGTACTTTTAATATTTTGGAAGACGAATAGCGAGCTTGTAAAGAGGCCATAAACAGATTTGAAGTTCCGAACCTGGTAAAGACGTGTGTAATACAGACCTTTTGACTCGATTTCTTGCAAGAAAAACACCTGATAACATTGCGTTTTCTACTTTCCCTGGGAGCCCCGAGTACAGGCGAAACACAACACCTGCGACGACAAGACATTCCTTACAGAAAGTAAACGCTCACTGTCGTGGCCTAATAAACAGCCTACAGCGGTTCTCGTCCCATCACCGAATTTGAGCAACGCTGGCCCTCGTTGTCAGTGTGGCCGCCTGGGAGCACAAGTGGCTGTTGCCTAGAATTTCTCTTCCCCGTTTTCGGTACAGTTGGCCACGTCATTTCACATCCCCGCAAGCTCCTCAAGTGCCGCAAGTCTGCAAGTCTCGGGACGCTACGCTAGACGCTTGCTGCCGGCCCCCTCATGTACCTGGCCACAGACGACAAAGCGTTCGGCTGGGCGACGCCTCGTGTACGCCGGCTCGCGCCACCGCGGTCGCCGCGCGTGCAGGGAATGCCGCGCCGTCCAATTGCGTTTGGCGCGCATTCCCCTGATGGACAGAGAAAGCCAAAAGTCGCCGTTCGGCCATTAATGTGGATGTCGTACCAGAGTTAGACCGCTTGTGCCATCTCGCGGCTGCCGCTGCTACTACTGGTGCGCGTCCCCCGCGCTTATCGAACAGACAGTGTGCTCTGGCTCTGGGTTTGACGCCAGGTCGACGCAGACGTGTGGTACGCGCGTAGCGCGAGTGCTGCTGCGTTTGGCAGTCCCTTGCGGAACACGTTGCTGGCCGAGTGCTCAGGCGCACTAGTTACCGACTGCTACCACAGAATACTGCGTTTGCAATTGAAATAGACACCGGGACAGCGCGAACGCAAGTCCCGACTACCAAAAATTATGCGCCCGAGTTACTCACATTTGGAGTAATCGCGGGGGTCAGCTCGACCGAAGTGCAATGGAAGGGCCTCACCCCGGAGGAACCGCCTTCATGATCACGGTATCCCCTACGCCAGGTAAGTATGCATTCGTCGCGCCACAGGCGAGAATTTGTAGTGCCTCGCGCTATCGAGATGTAACGAGAGCTCCTGACGTTTCCGCAATCGGCGAACAGAATGGTGGCCGTCCATGTACCTGTCTCCTTACAAGAGAGCTATTGGCTGTCGAGTTAGATGGCAGACAGTCGCAACAACGCTCCTCTGCCGAGAAAAACGATGCATTTTGTGCGAGCAGCACCATACGGCTCGCGGCGCCGGCCGCTGCTGGGGTTAATTTACCGTTCCCTCCGGAAGATGGCGGGCCAAGTCCGGGTTGCCGCCTCCGGGCCCTCCTCTCCGTCTCCAACGAGCCCTCTTCCTCGGCTGTTGAAACCGCGAATGCGATCTGCGGAATGAGTGCTTTTTGCAGCCACAATGCAAGCCACACTTTACTTTCGCTCCTTCCAGGAGAGCCCTTAGTGCTAGCAAATACGGCAGCATTGTCACGCGCGGTCGACTGTCGCCGAGCAACTGAAGGACCACAGCTCAGACTGTCAGATGTTCTAAGAGAGCTGGATGCACTCGTGAGTGTTGTGCGCGACGAACAAACAGGACGTCAGTGAACTCCAAGAACGAACATCAGCCAGCACGTTCGACATTCGACGCCGAGTAACAGAAGACACTTAAAAGGTAACACTTCTTTTTGCTTCTCCTTCCGAGTAGGACGTGGAAAGCTCGATCGAATATTTGTGCAAATTTTCATTCGGAATATGGACATATTTTCTTCGCGCATAAGAGAGAAAAATAAAGTCTCATCCATGACAACATTTCAGCTGTGTCGGGTTGATTTCGAAGATGCAGATTAATTGTGCGGTATTTGGTAAACGATTGATACCTTGTAGCAATCTTGGCTTAGACGTGGATTAGGTAAAGATAAAACTAAATTGCTTTTTGTTTGTAAACACAACACGTCAGGTGTGTAACAAAGCGATGGGAAACAAGGAAGTCTCTTTTCTGTGAATGTAGTGATGCAACAACGAATTCACTGAGGGCTACCCGTTTCTGCAATTAGTAATTTATTGAAACTGCCGCTATTACGCGTCTGTCAATGTAGAACTGTGTGTGTTACAGAAGGCACTGTTCGGATATTTTGTCAGTGAGTAGGGAGAAATTGTGTTTTTAATTACACTTGTTACAGATGTTATTTCCATTCCATTCGAAACCTATCTGTTCTCACTCCAAGGGCGCCCATACGACAGACAGTTTGTACAGGGGGTGGGGGACGGCTGAATCTGGAGGTATGGTGTACTTTTAATATTTTGGAAGACGAATAGCGAGCTTGTAAAGAGGCCATAAACAGATTTGAAGTTCCGAACCTGGTAAAGACGTGTGTAATACAGACCTTTTGACTCGATTTCTTGCAAGAAAAACACCTGATAACATTGCGTTTTCTACTTTCCCTGGGAGCCCCGAGTACAGGCGAAACACAACACCTGCGACGACAAGACATTCCTTACAGAAAGTAAACGCTCACTGTCGTGGCCTAATAAACAGCCTACAGCGGTTCTCGTCCCATCACCGAATTTGAGCAACGCTGGCCCTCGTTGTCAGTGTGGCCGCCTGGGAGCACAAGTGGCTGTTGCCTAGAATTTCTCTTCCCCGTTTTCGGTACAGTTGGCCACGTCATTTCACATCCCCGCAAGCTCCTCAAGTGCCGCAAGTCTGCAAGTCTCGGGACGCTACGCTAGACGCTTGCTGCCGGCCCCCTCATGTACCTGGCCACAGACGACAAAGCGTTCGGCTGGGCGACGCCTCGTGTACGCCGGCTCGCGCCACCGCGGTCGCCGCGCGTGCAGGGAATGCCGCGCCGTCCAATTGCGTTTGGCGCGCATTCCCCTGATGGACAGAGAAAGCCAAAAGTCGCCGTTCGGCCATTAATGTGGATGTCGTACCAGAGTTAGACCGCTTGTGCCATCTCGCGGCTGCCGCTGCTACTACTGGTGCGCGTCCCCCGCGCTTATCGAACAGACAGTGTGCTCTGGCTCTGGGTTTGACGCCAGGTCGACGCAGACGTGTGGTACGCGCGTAGCGCGAGTGCTGCTGCGTTTGGCAGTCCCTTGCGGAACACGTTGCTGGCCGAGTGCTCAGACGCACTAGTTACCGACTGCTACCACAGAATACTGCGTTTGCAATTGAAATAGACACCGGGACAGCGCGAACGCAAGTCCCGACTACCAAAAATTATGCGCCCGAGTTACTCACATTTGGAGTAATCGCGGGGGTCAGCTCGACCGAAGTGCAATGGAAGGGCCTCACCCCGGAGGAACCGCCTTCATGATCACGGTATCCCCTACGCCAGGTAAGTATGCATTCGTCGCGCCACAGGCGAGAATTTGTAGTGCCTCGCGCTATCGAGATGTAACGAGAGCTCCTGACGTTTCCGCAATCGGCGAACAGAATGGTGGCCGTCCATGTACCTGTCTCCTTACAAGAGAGCTATTGGCTGTCGAGTTAGATGGCAGACAGTCGCAACAACGCTCCTCTGCCGAGAAAAACGATGCATTTTGTGCGAGCAGCACCATACGGCTCGCGGCGCCGGCCGCTGCTGGGGTTAATTTACCGTTCCCTCCGGAAGATGGCGGGCCAAGTCCGGGTTGCCGCCTCCGGGCCCTCCTCTCCGTCTCCAACGAGCCCTCTTCCTCGGCTGTTGAAACCGCGAATGCGATCTGCGGAATGAGTGCTTTTTGCAGCCACAATGCAAGCCACACTTTACTTTCGCTCCTTCCAGGAGAGCCCTTAGTGCTAGCAAATACGGCAGCATTGTCACGCGCGGTCGACTGTCGCCGAGCAACTGAAGGACCACAGCTCAGACTGTCAGATGTTCTAAGAGAGCTGGATGCACTCGTGAGTGTTGTGCGCGACGAACAAACAGGACGTCAGTGAACTCCAAGAACGAACATCAGCCAGCACGTTCGACATTCGACGCCGAGTAACAGAAGACACTTAAAAGGTAACACTTCTTTTTGCTTCTCCTTCCGAGTAGGACGTGGAAAGCTCGATCGAATATTTGTGCAAATTTTCATTCGGAATATGGACATATTTTCTTCGCGCATAAGAGAGAAAAATAAAGTCTCATCCATGACAACATTTCAGCTGTGTCGGGTTGATTTCGAAGATGCAGATTAATTGTGCGGTATTTGGTAAACGATTGATACCTTGTAGCAATCTTGGCTTAGACGTGGATTAGGTAAAGATAAAACTAAATTGCTTTTTGTTTGTAAACACAACACGTCAGGTGTGTAACAAAGCGATGGGAAACAAGGAAGTCTCTTTTCTGTGAATGTAGTGATGCAACAACGAATTCACTGAGGGCTACCCGTTTCTGCAATTAGTAATTTATTGAAACTGCCGCTATTACGCGTCTGTCAATGTAGAACTGTGTGTGTTACAGAAGGCACTGTTCGGATATTTTGTCAGTGAGTAGGGAGAAATTGTGTTTTTAATTACACTTGTTACAGATGTTATTTCCATTCCATTCGAAACCTATCTGTTCTCACTCCAAGGGCGCCCATACGACAGACAGTTTGTACAGGGGGTGGGGGACGGCTGAATCTGGAGGTATGGTGTACTTTTAATATTTTGGAAGACGAATAGCGAGCTTGTAAAGAGGCCATAAACAGATTTGAAGTTCCGAACCTGGTAAAGACGTGTGTAATACAGACCTTTTGACTCGATTTCTTGCAAGAAAAACACCTGATAACATTGCGTTTTCTACTTTCCCTGGGAGCCCCGAGTACAGGCGAAACACAACACCTGCGACGACAAGACATTCCTTACAGAAAGTAAACGCTCACTGTCGTGGCCTAATAAACAGCCTACAGCGGTTCTCGTCCCATCACCGAATTTGAGCAACGCTGGCCCTCGTTGTCAGTGTGGCCGCCTGGGAGCACAAGTGGCTGTTGCCTAGAATTTCTCTTCCCCGTTTTCGGTACAGTTGGCCACGTCATTTCACATCCCCGCAAGCTCCTCAAGTGCCGCAAGTCTGCAAGTCTCGGGACGCTACGCTAGACGCTTGCTGCCGGCCCCCTCATGTACCTGGCCACAGACGACAAAGCGTTCGGCTGGGCGACGCCTCGTGTACGCCGGCTCGCGCCACCGCGGTCGCCGCGCGTGCAGGGAATGCCGCGCCGTCCAATTGCGTTTGGCGCGCATTCCCCTGATGGACAGAGAAAGCCAAAAGTCGCCGTTCGGCCATTAATGTGGATGTCGTACCAGAGTTAGACCGCTTGTGCCATCTCGCGGCTGCCGCTGCTACTACTGGTGCGCGTCCCCCGCGCTTATCGAACAGACAGTGTGCTCTGGCTCTGGGTTTGACGCCAGGTCGACGCAGACGTGTGGTACGCGCGTAGCGCGAGTGCTGCTGCGTTTGGCAGTCCCTTGCGGAACACGTTGCTGGCCGAGTGCTCAGACGCACTAGTTACCGACTGCTACCACAGAATACTGCGTTTGCAATTGAAATAGACACCGGGACAGCGCGAACGCAAGTCCCGACTACCAAAAATTATGCGCCCGAGTTACTCACATTTGGAGTAATCGCGGGGGGTCAGCTCGACCGAAGTGCAATGGAAGGGCCTCACCCGGAGGAACCGCCTTCATGATCACGGTATCCCCTACGCCAGGTAAGTATGCATTCGTCGCGCCACAGGCGAGAATTTGTAGTGCCTCGCGCTATCGAGATGTAACGAGAGCTCCTGACGTTTCCGCAATCGGCGAACAGAATGGTGGCCGTCCATGTACCTGTCTCCTTACAAGAGAGCTATTGGCTGTCGAGTTAGATGGCAGACAGTCGCAACAACGCTCCTCTGCCGAGAAAAACGATGCATTTTGTGCGAGCAGCACCATACGGCTCGCGGCGCCGGCCGCTGCTGGGGTTAATTTACCGTTCCCTCCGGAAGATGGCGGGCCAAGTCCGGGTTGCCGCCTCCGGGCCCTCCTCTCCGTCTCCAACGAGCCCTCTTCCTCGGCTGTTGAAACCGCGAATGCGATCTGCGGAATGAGTGCTTTTTGCAGCCACAATGCAAGCCACACTTTACTTTCGCTCCTTCCAGGAGAGCCCTTAGTGCTAGCAAATACGGCAGCATTGTCACGCGCGGTCGACTGTCGCCGAGCAACTGAAGGACCACAGCTCAGACTGTCAGATGTTCTAAGAGAGCTGGATGCACTCGTGAGTGTTGTGCGCGACGAACAAACAGGACGTCAGTGAACTCCAAGAACGAACATCAGCCAGCACGTTCGACATTCGACGCCGAGTAACAGAAGACACTTAAAAGGTAACACTTCTTTTTGCTTCTCCTTCCGAGTAGGACGTGGAAAGCTCGATCGAATATTTGTGCAAATTTTCATTCGGAATATGGACATATTTTCTTCGCGCATAAGAGAGAAAAATAAAGTCTCATCCATGACAACATTTCAGCTGTGTCGGGTTGATTTCGAAGATGCAGATTAATTGTGCGGTATTTGGTAAACGATTGATACCTTGTAGCAATCTTGGCTTAGACGTGGATTAGGTAAAGATAAAACTAAATTGCTTTTTGTTTGTAAACACAACACGTCAGGTGTGTAACAAAGGCGATGGGAAACAAGGAAGTCTCTTTTCTGTGAATGTAGTGATGCAACAACGAATTCACTGAGGGCTACCCGTTTCTGCAATTAGTAATTTATTGAAACTGCCGCTATTACGCGTCTGTCAATGTAGAACTGTGTGTGTTACAGAAGGCACTGTTCGGATATTTTGTCAGTGAGTAGGGAGAAATTGTGTTTTTAATTACACTTGTTACAGATGTTATTTCCATTCCATTCGAAACCTATCTGTTCTCACTCCAAGGGCGCCCATACGACAGACAGTTTGTACAGGGGGTGGGGGGACGGCTGAATCTGGAGGTATGGTGTACTTTTAATATTTTGGAAGACGAATAGCGAGCTTGTAAAGAGGCCATAAACAGATTTGAAGTTCCGAACCTGGTA
>NW_026047255.1:7500-12500 GCF_023864345.2 Schistocerca serialis cubense
GTTACCCCGACCTTTCGGCCTAGGAAGACACGCTGATTCCTTCAGTGTAGCGCGCGTGCGGCCCAGAACATCTAAGGGCATCACAGACCTGTTATTGCTCAATCTCGTGCGGCTAGAAGCCGCCTGTCCCTCTAAGAAGAAAAGTAATCGCTGACAGCACGAAGGATGTCACGCGACTAGTTAGCAGGCTAGAGTCTCGTTCGTTATCGGAATTAACCAGACAAATCGCTCCACCAACTAAGAACGGCCATGCACCACCACCCACCGAATCAAGAAAGAGCTATCAATCTGTCAATCCTTCCGGTGTCCGGGCCTGGTGAGGTTTCCCGTGTTGAGTCAAATTAAGCCGCAGGCTCCACTCCTGGTGGTGCCCTTCCGTCAATTCCTTTAAGTTTCAGCTTTGCAACCATACTTCCCCCGGAACCCAAAAGCTTTGGTTTCCCGGAGGCTGCCCGCCGAGTCATCGGAGGAACTGCGGCGGATCGCTGGCTGGCATCGTTTATGGTTAGAACTAGGGCGGTATCTGATCGCCTTCGAACCTCTAACTTTCGTTCTTGATTAATGAAAACATACTTGGCAAATGCTTTCGCTTCTGTTCGTCTTGCGACGATCCAAGAATTTCACCTCTAACGTCGCAATACGAATGCCCCCGCCTGTCCCTATTAATCATTACCTCGGGTTCCGAAAACCAACAAAATAGAACCGAGGTCCTATTCCATTATTCCATGCACACAGTATTCAGGCGGGCTTGCCTGCTTTAAGCACTCTAATTTGTTCAAAGTAAACGTGCCGGCCCACCGAGACACTCACTCAAGAGCACCCTGGTAGGATTGCAACGGGGTCCGCCTCGGGACGCACGAGCACGCACGAGGCGCGTCGCACGCCTTCAGCTCGCCCCACCGGCAGGACGTCCCACGATACATGCCAGTTAAACACCGACGGGCGGTGAACCAACAGCGTGGGACACAAATCCAACTACGAGCTTTTTAACCGCAACAACTTTAATATACGCTATTGGAGCTGGAATTACCGCGGCTGCTGGCACCAGACTTGCCCTCCAATAGATACTCGTTAAAGGATTTAAAGTGTACTCATTCCGATTACGGGGCCTCGGATGAGTCCCGTATCGTTATTTTTCGTCACTACCTCCCCGTGCCGGGAGTGGGTAATTTGCGCGCCTGCTGCCTTCCTTGGATGTGGTAGCCGTTTCTCAGGCTCCCTCTCCGGAATCGAACCCTGATTCCCCGTTACCCGTTACAACCATGGTAGGCGCAGAACCTACCATCGACAGTTGATAAGGCAGACATTTGAAAGATGCGTCGCCGGTACGAGGACCGTGCGATCAGCCCAAAGTTATTCAGAGTCACCAAGGCAAACGGACCGGACGAGCCGACCGATTGGTTTTGATCTAATAAAAGCGTCCCTTCCATCTCTGGTCGGGACTCTGTTTGCATGTATTAGCTCTAGAATTACCACAGTTATCCAAGTAACGTGGGTACGATCTAAGGAACCATAACTGATTTAATGAGCCATTCGCGGTTTCACCTTAATGCGGCTTGTACTGAGACATGCATGGCTTAATCTTTGAGACAAGCATATGACTACTGGCAGGATCAACCAGGGAGCTGCGTCAACTAGAGCTGAGCAGCCGGCCGCCCGGGAGTGTGTCCCGGGGGCCCGCGCGAACACGCAAGCGTCCGCTCAATTATTCTGCAAACAGGAGGAGGCTGAGCTCCCCTGCACCATACACCTCGAAACCCTCTCAGGTCCCGGCGGCGCGCAGCGCCGTCCTAAGTACTTGGTCGGGTTCGAGAGAGGCGCAATCGCCCGGGGTTTGGCGAGTAGACGCTTTAGGTGCGACCACCCGTGCTCCCAACTGAGCTTGCCGCTGCCGACAGAGGCCCGGGAGCGTGCTGTCGTGGCATTGCCGGCGGGAGACAACACGCGCCACCTACGGTGACCGGCAGCTCCAACGCCAGCGCCACAGAAGGACAAAAGCCCCACTTGGGTGCCGAAGCGAACTCTCCCAGCACAGCGCACGCGCCAACACGTCCGCACAGCTGCGATACAAACCACCTGCGAGAACCGCAGAGGCGACCGAGCAGCAGACGGCGTCGCGGCGCCGAGCGCCGGGCGGCGGCGCATCCTCAGCGCACACAGTCCTCAATCGGACCAGCACACTGCAGATGTCCACCGCGCTTCGCACCGGGCCCGCGAGGACCTACTTTGGCCGCACGGCGCCGCGTGCAGGGTGCGCCGGCGCGCAGCTGCGCCGCCTGCCGCCTCCGTCGGCCGGCGCGCCTGCCACTGGCCGCCCCCACCAGCCGGCTGTAGCGCGTGCGCCCACGCACCGCGCGGCCAGCACGCCGGGAGGCCCCCCCTCACCGGCCGGGGACGGTCCCACCCAGCCACCGCCGCGTATCGCTTCACACCCAGATGCCATTCACGTTCGTGGGCATGGTGGGTATCGCTGGAACAACCGGTTGGTAGCTCAACCGATCGTCGCCATCACTGATTCACCTCTAGCGAGAACAACCGCACCACAACGGTTTACCAGTTGTTCATTTGCGTAACGTCACCAGCAAACGTAGGCGTCCATCGCCATTTGCAAATTCAACGATTGTTGCATGCCTGTGTCAGGTGTCACGACACACTATGTCTGCCCACATACACGCAACAACATGTGCACGCTTCGCGAACACGTGGAAGGTGGCCCCCGTACGTATGCGATGTCCATTGCGCGAACGACTGTCAACCGGCCTCTGTCGCATGTCGCAGATGTGGAACGCAGTGCACCATGCTATCACGGTGTGTGAGAAGAGACGACTACGTCTGACAACACGCGCCACTACATCAACAGACGGCTCATGCTGATCGCCATCCAGGGCATACCACACTGCAATCCAGCTCTTATAGGGAGACGACACGTAGCTGAGTGCACAACATTTGGACCGCATGGTTCGCCGTTGTTGGCGCAGTCGTTGTACGGTCACATGTACCACGATGTATCATTCAGTACATGAGGACCAATGTGCAGTACAGTGTGTGATTTGGACGTACAACATCAGCGGACAGTTGACACAGGCCGTACCACAGCGTAGGCTAAGTGCTTCGCCATGCGAATGCCAATGAACAACTGCAAATGCCAATGAACAACTGCAAAGGGCATTGAGCATGTACGTCCTGCTGCCATCCACATTACAGTGTATAGCTGCAAGGTGTTTAACATGAAGCGATACACTGGGGACCGGGCAGTGCGAGTAGCAAACTATATTGCGGGGGTTGCAGTTAGGCAACACTACACTAATTTAACGCGTCGTATGACAATTACAGAGCAGGTTAAGGCCCAACGTGTGTTGGGTTAAGGCCCAACGTGTGTTGGGTTAAGGCCCAACGTGTGTTGGGTTAAGGCCCAACGTGTGTTGGGTTAAGGCCCAACGTGTGTTGGGTTAAGGCCCAACGTGTGTTGGGTTAAGGCCCAACGTGTGTTGGGTTAAGGCCCAACGTGTGTTGGGTTAAGGCCCAACGTGTGTTGGGTTAAGGCCCAACGTGTGTTGGGTTAAGGCCCAACGTGTGTTGGGTTAAGGCCCAACGTGTGTTGGGTTAAGGCCCAACGTGTGTTGGGTTAAGGCCCAACGTGTGTTGGGTTAAGGCCCAACGTGTGTTGGGTTAAGGCCCAACGTGTGTTGGGTTAAGGCCCAACGTGTGTTGGGTTAAGGCCCAACGTGTGTTGGGTTAAGGCCCAACGTGTGTTGGGTTAAGGCCCAACGTGTGTTGGGTTAAGGCCCAACATAGGTTGGGTTAAGGCCCAACATAGGTTGGGTTAAGGCCCAACATAGGTTGGGTTAAGGCGCAACATAGGTTGGGTTAAGGCGCAACATAGGTTGGGTTAAGGCGCAACATAGGTTGGGTTAAGGCGCAACATAGGTTGGGTTAAGGCGCAACATAGGTTGGGTTAAGGCGCAACATAGGTTGGGTTAAGGCGCAACATAGGTTGGGTTAAGGCCCAACATAGGTTGGGTTAAGGCGCAACATAGGTTGGGTTAAGGCGCAACATAGGTTGGGTTAAGGCGCAACATAGGTTGGGTTAAGGCGCAACATAGGTTGGGTTAAGGCGCAACATAGGTTGGGTTAAGGCGCAACATAGGTTGGGTTAAGGCGCAACATAGGTTAGGTTAAGGCGCAACATAGGTTAGGTTAAGGCGCAACATAGGTTAGGTTAAGGCGCAACATAGGTTAGGTTAAGGCGCAACATAGGTTAGGTTAAGGCGCAACATAGGTTAGGTTAAGGCGCAACATAGGTTAGGTTAAGGCGCAACATAGGTTAGGTTAAGGCGCAACATAGGTTAGGTTAAGGCGCAACATAGGTTAGGTTAAGGCGCAACATAGGTTAGGTTAAGGCGCAACATAGGTTAGGTTAAGGCGCAACATAGGTTAGGTTAAGGCGCAACATAGGTTAGGTTAAGGCGCAACATAGGTTAGGTTAAGGCGCAACATAGGTTAGGTTAAGGCGCAACATAGGTTAGGTTAAGGCGCAACATAGGTTAGGTTAAGGCGCAACATAGGTTAGGTTAAGGCGCAACATAGGTTAGGTTAAGGCGCAACATAGGTTAGGTTAAGGCGCAACATAGGTTAGGTTAAGGCGCAACATAGGTTAGGTTAAGGCGCAACATAGGTTAGGTTGAGGCACAATATAGGTTAGGTTGAGGTACCGTATAGGTTAGGTTAAGGTACAGTATAGTTTAGGTTAAGGTACAGTATAGTTTAGGTTAAGGTACAGTATAGTTTAGGTTAAGGTACAGTATAGTTTAGGTTAAGGTACAGTATAGTTTAGGTTAAGGTACAGTATAGTTTAGGTTAAGGTACAGTATAGTTTAGGTTAAGGTACACATTGTTGTATGGAAAGGTGTAATGGGGGGGGGGGGGGGGGGCGGCCGGTCGGTTTGTTGATTGTGATTATAGTAAGTGGATGCCTGCGGCATCATCTGATTTGCCACGTC
>NW_026047255.1:20000-27926 GCF_023864345.2 Schistocerca serialis cubense
AATCTGTCAATCCTTCCGGTGTCCGGGCCTGGTGAGGTTTCCCGTGTTGAGTCAAATTAAGCCGCAGGCTCCACTCCTGGTGGTGCCCTTCCGTCAATTCCTTTAAGTTTCAGCTTTGCAACCATACTTCCCCCGGAACCCAAAAGCTTTGGTTTCCCGGAGGCTGCCCGCCGAGTCATCGGAGGAACTGCGGCGGATCGCTGGCTGGCATCGTTTATGGTTAGAACTAGGGCGGTATCTGATCGCCTTCGAACCTCTAACTTTCGTTCTTGATTAATGAAAACATACTTGGCAAATGCTTTCGCTTCTGTTCGTCTTGCGACGATCCAAGAATTTCACCTCTAACGTCGCAATACGAATGCCCCCGCCTGTCCCTATTAATCATTACCTCGGGTTCCGAAAACCAACAAAATAGAACCGAGGTCCTATTCCATTATTCCATGCACACAGTATTCAGGCGGGCTTGCCTGCTTTAAGCACTCTAATTTGTTCAAAGTAAACGTGCCGGCCCACCGAGACACTCACTCAAGAGCACCCTGGTAGGATTGCAACGGGGTCCGCCTCGGGACGCACGAGCACGCACGAGGCGCGTCGCACGCCTTCAGCTCGCCCCACCGGCAGGACGTCCCACGATACATGCCAGTTAAACACCGACGGGCGGTGAACCAACAGCGTGGGACACAAATCCAACTACGAGCTTTTTAACCGCAACAACTTTAATATACGCTATTGGAGCTGGAATTACCGCGGCTGCTGGCACCAGACTTGCCCTCCAATAGATACTCGTTAAAGGATTTAAAGTGTACTCATTCCGATTACGGGGCCTCGGATGAGTCCCGTATCGTTATTTTTCGTCACTACCTCCCCGTGCCGGGAGTGGGTAATTTGCGCGCCTGCTGCCTTCCTTGGATGTGGTAGCCGTTTCTCAGGCTCCCTCTCCGGAATCGAACCCTGATTCCCCGTTACCCGTTACAACCATGGTAGGCGCAGAACCTACCATCGACAGTTGATAAGGCAGACATTTGAAAGATGCGTCGCCGGTACGAGGACCGTGCGATCAGCCCAAAGTTATTCAGAGTCACCAAGGCAAACGGACCGGACGAGCCGACCGATTGGTTTTGATCTAATAAAAGCGTCCCTTCCATCTCTGGTCGGGACTCTGTTTTTTTTTTTTTTTTTTTTTTTTTTTTTTTTTAAAAAAAAACTTTATTAACACAATACATTACAACTTTATAATAATACAAAAGATAACCCACCACCTTAATAATTAGTGGGTCTATGTATTATACTACTTCTAAATACAGCAAGTTCTACTTTTTAGTATTTCAACTGGCTAACTTATGGACAAGGTTAATCTGCTAGACTATCCTACTATTCTGTTATATTCTGCAGCGATTACAGGTGTGCCAGTTGGTATTACAAACCTACTATTGTGAGGCCTGCTCACTGAGCTAAACCCATGTGAGCGTGCCCCTGGCACTGGGCTGGCCAAGTCTGTTTTTTTCGCTGCAGTCCCTATTTGTTAGTGTTGTTAGTGTTCTAAATTTACTACTACTAATAATGATGGTTCTAAGTCTAAGTTGAGTGCAATTGTCGTAGCCTGGTGGGTGATGCACTCGCTGTCCTGGTCCAGTAGTGCGGCGGATTCCAGTCAATGGAGACTGGCCTGCTCCGCACCCGGCGGTATGGCGAGTACATCTTGGTCTAATCCGGGTTGATATCATCTTTCTTGATTTCTTAGGAATTCTCGCAAAACCTTATGTGATACCTCGTTTGCCAATTTATTAAGGATACTAAAGGTATCGGCACGTCGTATCAGGGCATAAGTGTCGTGATCTGGTAATTGCGATCGCAGGTCATGCGCCACATCATCATATAACGGGCAGTTGTATATGATATGTTCCGGTGTTCCGTCCTGAGCACCACAGTCACACGCTGGTGTAGCTCTTTTTCCAAACCGACATAAGTATGTCGGATATGGTCCATGTCCCGTGAGAAAGTGCAATAGTCCCCTGCTTGGCTCGAAGTAGGTCATCCCAAGTCGTTCCCTGATGTTTGGCAGCAACTGAAAGACCCTCCTGCCAGCTTCTTCGTTCTCCCAAGATATTTGCCATAACTCTTCCCCTCTTATCTTTATGGCAGGTTTATTTCCTACCTGGACCCCTAATATTTCCCTTGTCTTATCTGTTTTACCCTTAGTCACCCAGTACCATGCGGCCTGTTCCCTTATTTTTATATCTAACGGGCATAATCCCATTAACACCAATAGAGCCCCCCCAGGTGTCGTTCTGTAGGCACCTACGGACCGCATTATCATGTTTCTTTGCACTCTTCTCACGGCCATGGCCGGCATCACCCTCGTGAGTCTGTGGGCCCAGACCCCACACGCATAACCTACTATTGATGAAAGGATGCTATTGTGATATAATTTGATAAGAGCAGGTGGCAGGTGAAATCTTTTATGACCAATGTTGATGAGGTTGTTTAAGGTTTCTATTGCGCGTAGTGTAATGGTTTCGATATGAGATGTGTAATTCCATTTTTCATCAATTATTACTCCAAGGTATCGCGCTTCGCGACGCCGAAGAACTGGAATTCCATCAATCCTTACTGTGGGATTCCTAACTAGGCTGCCTTTTAAAAGAAGGTATGTTGACTTATTTGGTGCAACCTTCATTTTGGCTTGTTGACACCATTCAGCAAGTATGTTTATTGCCCTTTCTACTTTTGGTTCAAGTTCTTCTCGGCTACGGCCGCCGACCAACAGGAGGAGGTCGTCCGCGTAGGCTATCACGTCTAGCACGTCCTCGCAGAGTTGTAGGTTTTCTAACAATGGCTCTACATTTACGTCCCAAAAGAGTGGCCCCAGTACGGAGCCCTGGGGACACCCCTTCGTAATGGTCTTGCTTATTTTGTCGCTAGGCGATGATAACCAGACCTCCCTGTCCATGCAATAGCTCCTGAGACAGCCATAGAGGGGCCCTGGGCACTCCTTCTCACGCAAGCGGGAGAAGAGCGAGGGCCACCACAGGTTGTCAAAGGCGCCACTGATGTCCACCATGATGCCAACCACGTATTTGTGTGGGGCAGAGCCACAGACCTCAGCCGCCAGGGCGATTGCGTCAGACGCCGATCGCCCCGGCCGAAAGCCGAATTGCCTATCGCTCATCCCACACAAAGTTCTGTGTGCAGTCAGTCTGTCAGCCAACAGCTTCTCTAACAGTTTCCCCATGATGTCTAGGAGACATATTGGTCTATAGGACTTTGGCTCCATAGGATCTTTGTCCTTGCCCTTCTTAATGATAACCATATTCGCCCTTTTCCATATCTTAGGGAATTTACCTACCCTGAGACATTCATTGTATAACCCTGTAAGAGGTGCTATTAGCTGCGGGGCGAGGAACTGTATCACCTCCGCTACTATACCATCTGGTCCTGGTGCTTTCCCCTTTTTTAACGATTTTATTTTCACAGCAATTTCTTCTTCAGAAAAAGGGTACACCCGGGTGTTGTTGGTGTACTCCTGCTGGTCTGCCCTACGGATTTGCTGCTGGGTCTCTGTTTCCCCGTCTTCCTCATCATCTGGAAGCAGAGTCCTCAGGAGGACCTCAGCGGTCTCCCGCCAGGACTCTGTAGTTCTTCCAGCCTCTCTGAGAGTGGAGAGGACTGCCGGGGACCTTATCTTCTCTCTGACCAACTTGTAGGGAATTCCCCACGGGTCAGTTTCGAGTTGTCTGAGTACATAATCCTCCCAGCTACTCATTCTAACCTGTTTTAATTCCTTCTGGAATGCTTCCTTTGTTTCTCTATATTGCTGCAACCAATATTGTTTTTCGGGCCAGATGGCACATCGCTGGTAATACCTCCTCGCCCGTCGGACAGACTGGCGCAGACGTTCGAGGTCAGCAGTCCATGGCGATGGAGAGGCCGCTACGGCCCTTCTCCTAGTTGGAACAGCAGCTTTTACCGCCCTAACCACTGATCCCACCAGTTCCTCGGCGTACCTATCCACGTCCAGGTCACCCTCGGGCAATGGAGGAATACTACACTCTCGAGCCAGACGTTCCCAGTTGGTTTTATTATAGTTATATTGTACTTCCCACCCCAGGTCCCAGCGGCACTCTTCTTGACTGAGTTGAAAAACAATTAAATTGTGGTCACTTGTGGTGACTTGGTCCTTAACTCTCCAATTATGTATGTTACTACTGATGTTGGATGTGGCCAGGGTGACGTCGATGTTGGTCCCTAAACCGCCTCCACCTGTATAGGTGGGGGGATTTCCTGGTTTGTTGGCCACGACAAGCTGCTGGGCCATGATAAACTCCTCAGCCTTTCCGCCATTTGCGTCTCTGGTGCCGCTGAACCATAGGGGGGATTTCGCATTTATATCTGCCGTGATAATGACTCTTTTGCCTTGTAATAACGTGGTAGTTTCCGCAAGATGATCTAGGTGATCCTCAAAATTCCCTCCGTACTGGAAGTACATGTTTACTATGAAGACCAGGCCGAGAGGCGTTTGTAATTCCACCACGTTACAGTGGCTGTTTGACAACTGTGTTATTGTTGTTGCTCTTAGTCCTTTGTTTGTGATGATTACTATTGCTTGGGGTTCTTCCCCGTTGGAAATGACTTGCCAGGAGGCTGACATGAAGGGGATTTGCCCAGCTCGAGAGTATGGCTCCTGTAGACAGATTACATCCAGTCTCAGCTCCTCCACTATTCTCCGCAGCTCCTGCATGACAAGGCGGCTATTGTGGGTGTTAATTTGACCAATTACGACTTTTGGTTGCATTATGGGAAGTATGTATGAAAATTACATTCGGGCCAAGGTTTGTTCCAGTTTGATGCAATCCGGCCATTGGCCAGGACAGACTGTGCATATATTTCGTCTAGCACGAATTTTTCCCCTCTCCTTGCAAACACTTTTATAAGTAAGTCACGCAGGGCTCCGAAATCAGTGGGGAGGTTCATTGACCTTAGCTGTATTCTGTCTACAGCCTCCATTGTGGAGAAAGTGACCCTTCTTCCGTATTTATGCCCTACGCGCACGACGTGCCGAAGTGCTGTAGTGAGGATGGCCGGCTGCTCCAGGCGGGAAAGCTGCATAGCGAATTCTAAGTTCGGGTAAATTCTCCTAGGGTCTACTCCTGTGAGTCTTGATGTTGTTGTCTCCATTTGTGTGGTACTTGTAACAGAGCTATCCTGTAGAATTTCTGTAGGGGTGATGTCTTGTGTAGGGGTGGCGGTGTTTGTGTCTTGGAGTCTTGAGTCCTCAGGTGGCGTGCGGGTGCTTAGTGTTGTTGTGGGGGGTTGCCTCGTTGTTACTGATCGGGCAATAAAGTTTGCCGCTTCAGGGTTGAGTGTGGAAGTGACATGTGGAGGATCAGAATTACAAGGGTCAAGCTGTCTGGTTGTGTCTTTTGTGGGAGTTTTTTGTTTGTCTGCTTCATCTGCTAGTTCTGTTTGTGTACTTACACTTCTCATAGTTATTTCTTTGATGTTCTGTGTTTGATTTATGAATTGTTTGAATTTTCGTGCTCTTTCGGCATCTCTTCTTTGTTTGCTCGGTGATTTTCTTTTCCTAGGTGTCCTGTTTCTACTTACAGCGTCAGCCATAATCGGTTCTGGCTATTAAGCGCTGTTCTAACATTTTATAGGTAGGACAGTTTCTGCCAGATGCCCCGCAGGACTTTTTCCCTCTACGTGTACATGGGACGCAAACATTTGTTCTACTACAGTTCTTTCTTAAGTGATCTTCAGAACCACACCTGGAGCAAGCCGGTTTCCTAGTGCAGTATTTGTGTATATGGTCAATATCTGCGCAGTTGTGGCAACGAGGTACCACCAGGAAGTCCTTTACATTTATTGCATGAAAGCCGATGTATACCTTGCCCATAGTTGTCAATCTTTTCCAGAGAGCCCCTGAAACCTCTGCCACATGGTGGACCACATCTCGATCCCTCGGTCCTGTCCTAAATCTTAATTTAAAATCCTTCATGAAAGTCTCAATGTTCATGTCATCTAGGTTTTGTTGATATAAGGTGTCACAAATGTCTTCGTTGGTCAGTGAGACTGGAACATCGTATAAGATGACCAGTGGGTTCCTCTTTCGTGGGGGCTCGCATCGGACTGACTTACAGAGTTTCTGATTTGCCAGAATCTTGTCTTTATCCTCCTCTGTGGCAACATCTACGATAACCACATTTTTAGTTGCCTTAACTCTATTAATCTTTATTTTGTCTTTAGCTGGATTTATTGTAGTTGCAAAGACCTCCTGAACTTTCTTAATGTCCTGTCCTGGGAGTGGTCGCAGAAAGACCGCTGTGTCAGGTCGTTTCGACACTCTCGCAATCGTATCCTTGGTAGATTGTGTCTTTGTTGCCGCTTGCGCTGCAACAGCAGCCCATGACTTTGTTGGCTGCTTCCTAAGTCTATCATTTTCCTTCTCTAGCTCCTCTATCCTGCCCTCTAATTTGGCACTTGCAATTGACCATGCCGCCAGTTCATTTTTGATTGTTTGAACGGCTGCTTGACTAATTTTGCCATTCTTTACATTTTGGTCTATAAATTGGCTTAGCCTCATAAATCGTTCTGTCGTGGTTTCCTCCGTCGCTTGATTCAGGCCATCTTGTGGCGAGAAATCAGCTAGCATAGAAGCCCGCGAGGGCGCACTCGATTCGCTTGTCTCTTCTGTAGCCATCATTCCAGTTTGACAAGCGAAAAAATTGGGAGCCACGTCTCTTACCCCGGACCGGCTCCTCTGGCATGGGGGGGGACTAAGTGCAGCTCGTCCACCGGCCTCGCCCCTAGACCAAGGACTCCTCAGAGCTGCCAGGTTCAGCGCGCCGTTTCCAGCGCACTGGTCCTCTTCGACAAACTAGCCACCTCCGATTTCACCTATCTCGCACCGGCAAGTATGCCCCGCACTCCGGGGAGGCGGATGCACCTCCCGCCCTTCGCCCCCTACTGGCCCGAGTTTCCACCTGACGGCCAAGGACCCACTCCTACTCAGGTGGCGGGCCGGTCACCCAGTCGTTCGGGGGTCTGGACCCATCTAACCTCACCCAGGTTGTGTTACCACCTCCTGGGCTTGGCGGAACACGCCTCGGAAGACCAGAGGCGCGGCGAAGCACACTTGCCGACTTGGGGCAGGATCCCACGACGGCAAACCAGCCACCGGCGTGAGGACACAGCTGGTGTGGTGTCCTCTTTGCGCAGCTCCCCCTGCGCCACGCACCCTTTGCTTTCGCTTTGGGTTGGGGGCGTTTAACGTCCTACCTTGACGGGAGTTTAACGTCCTTCCTTGACACAACGACAACCCTCACCTTTCCACAGCCCGGAGATGTTATGAGAAGATGATGATGTTGAAAGAATGATGGAATGGCCCGGGTCTTATGTTGTGGAGTTTGACATCATCGAGACGGTGCGGCACTCAAACCCGAGTTACGTTCCCCGGAGGGCCTCCACACGTACTGGGGGATCATGGCCGACCATGTCTCACCCACCGCTTTTGATAATTCACGGTGGGCCAGTGCGGATCGGTGAGGATTGCACCCAGTTAAGGGCTAGCCTTTTAACGTCATGCATGGACGGCCCTTCCCGTGTTAGCTTCACCCCATCTAGGGGGCTACTGAGCGCCGGGGCCACGTCAAGGCCACGGGATAGGACATTACGGTCCCCGCCCCACTCAGGTTCCTCTGAGCCACAGAGCACTTCAGACAGTCTGAAGGTTTCCGGGAATCAGAGGGTCTCCTGGCGGTTTTAACCCAGTTTCGGAAGGCAACACACCTTCCCCAGGTGGCGCCACGCAGACCGCTTTCCCGTGCGTCGGGACTCTGTTTGCATGTATTAGCTCTAGAATTACCACAGTTATCCAAGTAACGTGGGTACGATCTAAGGAACCATAACTGATTTAATGAGCCATTC
>NW_026047256.1:7500-12500 GCF_023864345.2 Schistocerca serialis cubense
GAACTACGCCAACCATGCCGGCAAAACAGTATCGCCATCTATGAAAATACGGCGAAACCACATGCAATACCTCCATCTATGCGAATCTGACAACACTACGTCCGCCATGTCGAGCGCACCACAAAACACAGCGCCATCTGTAGGTCTCCCGCGGCATGACGTCCTGCAACGACGATACCGCCATCTATGAGACGCCAAGCCGACTAAGACAGCGATGGGCCCACAGTGCCCATCTTTCGACCCCACCCACAAAGCCTGCGTCCTCTGTCGACCACAGCACCCCAACGCCAGCGCCTCTGCCGCACGAAATCGTCGACCGGCAATCACTCCACCGGCGCCCCACCCTAACCGCCCAACTCGCAACTCCAGCGGATGAACGGCGGACTTTTCCCGCAGTCGCAATGTGCAATCCACCCCTATAACTTGCGTTTCATGAAGAGTTATGTCCAATATGCGACATTCCCGCTGTCCCTATACATGAGCTGCGAGCTGTACCAGTTACGAGCTAGAGACGCGATCGCGTTGCTCTCTGTACGAATGCCGATGCTGAGCGGTCAGCTAGGAGGCGCTCCATCCATGTCGGTACCGGTGGGCGTTGCACTCGCAGTCGCAAAAACGTACGGCAAGTATATTACTCGGAAGAGTTTATGACAGTCCAAGCCCCCCTGCGTGGGGAGCGTCTTTCTAGGCCATGACCCACCGGAAGGGCGCAGCGTCCCCCACCCCAGACATGTGACGTCACACTATCGGTATTGACGACTCGACTCATTGCTTATAATCATTTGCCATACACCGGTGGAAGCTGCCGAGACGAGTAGCTACATGGCGCGCTCGCCGTGTCACTAATGTACAGAGATACAACAGTTTCGACTGGAACCGGATTAAACGTATACACGGCGCTGATTAGTAATACATAGACCCATCAGAATACAGATAATATATACAACTGTCCGTATACATGCTGAAAGACTCTGCTCACAATCACAACCACACGGCAGCCACACACTCTTATCACGCACTACTCTCCGCCTGTAACACGCACACAGACAATATGTAAGCACCAGCATGGAACAACACCCAGTGCATCCTCTCCGCCACATGAGACAATCCACACTGTCATAACCAGACTGGGAGGTCCACTCAGAAAACGGAATATCCCACCCCCCCGACAACCACCATTGCTCAGCTAAGCCACCAACACCCACACATGTCCTACACAGGGGTGCACCCAACATCACAATACTGCCTCCTCTCACAGCACACAAACAATGGCAGGAATGAAAGACACAGGTCTGCCACAAGCATGGAATCGGAGCGCCGCCTGTCATGAGCCAAAGGTGCATCCTGACGTGGCAAATCAGATGATGCCGCAGGCATCCACTTACTATAATCACAATCAACAAACCGACCGGCCGCCCCCCCCCCCCCCCCCCCCATTACACCTTTCCATACAACAATGTGTACCTTAACCTAAACTATACTGTACCTTAACCTAAACTATACTGTACCTTAACCTAAACTATACTGTACCTTAACCTAAACTATACTGTACCTTAACCTAAACTATACTGTACCTTAACCTAAACTATACTGTACCTTAACCTAAACTATACTGTACCTTAACCTAACCTATACGGTACCTCAACCTAACCTATATTGTGCCTCAACCTAACCTATGTTGCGCCTTAACCTAACCTATGTTGCGCCTTAACCTAACCTATGTTGCGCCTTAACCTAACCTATGTTGCGCCTTAACCTAACCTATGTTGCGCCTTAACCTAACCTATGTTGCGCCTTAACCTAACCTATGTTGCGCCTTAACCTAACCTATGTTGCGCCTTAACCTAACCTATGTTGCGCCTTAACCTAACCTATGTTGCGCCTTAACCTAACCTATGTTGCGCCTTAACCTAACCTATGTTGCGCCTTAACCTAACCTATGTTGCGCCTTAACCTAACCTATGTTGCGCCTTAACCTAACCTATGTTGCGCCTTAACCTAACCTATGTTGCGCCTTAACCTAACCTATGTTGCGCCTTAACCTAACCTATGTTGCGCCTTAACCTAACCTATGTTGCGCCTTAACCTAACCTATGTTGCGCCTTAACCTAACCTATGTTGCGCCTTAACCTAACCTATGTTGCGCCTTAACCTAACCTATGTTGCGCCTTAACCTAACCTATGTTGCGCCTTAACCTAACCTATGTTGCGCCTTAACCTAACCTATGTTGCGCCTTAACCCAACCTATGTTGCGCCTTAACCCAACCTATGTTGCGCCTTAACCCAACCTATGTTGCGCCTTAACCCAACCTATGTTGCGCCTTAACCCAACCTATGTTGCGCCTTAACCCAACCTATGTTGCGCCTTAACCCAACCTATGTTGGGCCTTAACCCAACCTATGTTGGGCCTTAACCCAACCTATGTTGGGCCTTAACCCAACACACGTTGGGCCTTAACCCAACACACGTTGGGCCTTAACCCAACACACGTTGGGCCTTAACCCAACACACGTTGGGCCTTAACCCAACACACGTTGGGCCTTAACCCAACACACGTTGGGCCTTAACCCAACACACGTTGGGCCTTAACCCAACACACGTTGGGCCTTAACCCAACACACGTTGGGCCTTAACCCAACACACGTTGGGCCTTAACCCAACACACGTTGGGCCTTAACCCAACACACGTTGGGCCTTAACCCAACACACGTTGGGCCTTAACCCAACACACGTTGGGCCTTAACCCAACACACGTTGGGCCTTAACCCAACACACGTTGGGCCTTAACCCAACACACGTTGGGCCTTAACCTGCTCTGTAATTGTCATACGACGCGTTAAATTAGTGTAGTGTTGCCTAACTGCAACCCCCGCAATATAGTTTGCTACTCGCACTGCCCGGTCCCCAGTGTATCGCTTCATGTTAAACACCTTGCAGCTATACACTGTAATGTGGATGGCAGCAGGACGTACATGCTCAATGCCCTTTGCAGTTGTTCATTGGCATTTGCAGTTGTTCATTGGCATTCGCATGGCGAAGCACTTAGCCTACGCTGTGGTACGGCCTGTGTCAACTGTCCGCTGATGTTGTACGTCCAAATCACACACTGTACTGCACATTGGTCCTCATGTACTGAATGATACATCGTGGTACATGTGACCGTACAACGACTGCGCCAACAACGGCGAACCATGCGGTCCAAATGTTGTGCACTCAGCTACGTGTCGTCTCCCTATAAGAGCTGGATTGCAGTGTGGTATGCCCTGGATGGCGATCAGCATGAGCCGTCTGTTGATGTAGTGGCGCGTGTTGTCAGACGTAGTCGTCTCTTCTCACACACCGTGATAGCATGGTGCACTGCGTTCCACATCTGCGACATGCGACAGAGGCCGGTTGACAGTCGTTCGCGCAATGGACATCGCATACGTACGGGGGCCACCTTCCACGTGTTCGCGAAGCGTGCACATGTTGTTGCGTGTATGTGGGCAGACATAGTGTGTCGTGACACCTGACACAGGCATGCAACAATCGTTGAATTTGCAAATGGCGATGGACGCCTACGTTTGCTGGTGACGTTACGCAAATGAACAACTGGTAAACCGTTGTGGTGCGGTTGTTCTCGCTAGAGGTGAATCAGTGATGGCGACGATCGGTTGAGCTACCAACCGGTTGTTCCAGCGATACCCACCATGCCCACGAACGTGAATGGCATCTGGGTGTGAAGCGATACGCGGCGGTGGCTGGGTGGGACCGTCCCCGGCCGGTGAGGGGGGGCCTCCCGGCGTGCTGGCCGCGCGGTGCGTGGGCGCACGCGCTACAGCCGGCTGGTGGGGGCGGCCAGTGGCAGGCGCGCCGGCCGACGGAGGCGGCAGGCGGCGCAGCTGCGCGCCGGCGCACCCTGCACGCGGCGCCGTGCGGCCAAAGTAGGTCCTCGCGGGCCCGGTGCGAAGCGCGGTGGACATCTGCAGTGTGCTGGTCCGATTGAGGACTGTGTGCGCTGAGGATGCGCCGCCGCCCGGCGCTCGGCGCCGCGACGCCGTCTGCTGCTCGGTCGCCTCTGCGGTTCTCGCAGGTGGTTTGTATCGCAGCTGTGCGGACGTGTTGGCGCGTGCGCTGTGCTGGGAGAGTTCGCTTCGGCACCCAAGTGGGGCTTTTGTCCTTCTGTGGCGCTGGCGTTGGAGCTGCCGGTCACCGTAGGTGGCGCGTGTTGTCTCCCGCCGGCAATGCCACGACAGCACGCTCCCGGGCCTCTGTCGGCAGCGGCAAGCTCAGTTGGGAGCACGGGTGGTCGCACCTAAAGCGTCTACTCGCCAAACCCCGGGCGATTGCGCCTCTCTCGAACCCGACCAAGTACTTAGGACGGCGCTGCGCGCCGCCGGGACCTGAGAGGGTTTCGAGGTGTATGGTGCAGGGGAGCTCAGCCTCCTCCTGTTTGCAGAATAATTGAGCGGACGCTTGCGTGTTCGCGCGGGCCCCCGGGACACACTCCCGGGCGGCCGGCTGCTCAGCTCTAGTTGACGCAGCTCCCTGGTTGATCCTGCCAGTAGTCATATGCTTGTCTCAAAGATTAAGCCATGCATGTCTCAGTACAAGCCGCATTAAGGTGAAACCGCGAATGGCTCATTAAATCAGTTATGGTTCCTTAGATCGTACCCACGTTACTTGGATAACTGTGGTAATTCTAGAGCTAATACATGCAAACAGAGTCCCGACCAGAGATGGAAGGGACGCTTTTATTAGATCAAAACCAATCGGTCGGCTCGTCCGGTCCGTTTGCCTTGGTGACTCTGAATAACTTTGGGCTGATCGCACGGTCCTCGTACCGGCGACGCATCTTTCAAATGTCTGCCTTATCAACTGTCGATGGTAGGTTCTGCGCCTACCATGGTTGTAACGGGTAACGGGGAATCAGGGTTCGATTCCGGAGAGGGAGCCTGAGAAACGGCTACCACATCCAAGGAAGGCAGCAGGCGCGCAAATTACCCACTCCCGGCACGG
>NW_026047256.1:20000-27882 GCF_023864345.2 Schistocerca serialis cubense
ACATGAGCTGCGAGCTGTACCAGTTACGAGCTAGAGACGCGATCGCGTTGCTCTCTGTACGAATGCCGATGCTGAGCGGTCAGCTAGGAGGCGCTCCATCCATGTCGGTACCGGTGGGCGTTGCACTCGCAGTCGCAAAAACGTACGGCAAGTATATTACTCGGAAGAGTTTATGACAGTCCAAGCCCCCCTGCGTGGGGAGCGTCTTTCTAGGCCATGACCCACCGGAAGGGCGCAGCGTCCCCCACCCCAGACATGTGACGTCACACTATCGGTATTGACGACTCGACTCATTGCTTATAATCATTTGCCATACACCGGTGGAAGCTGCCGAGACGAGTAGCTACATAGCGCGCTCGCCGTGTCACTAATGTACAGAGATACAACAGTTTCGACTGGAACCGGATTAAACGTATACACGGCGCTGATTAGTAATACATAGACCCATCAGAATACAGATAATATATACAACTGTCCGTATACATGCTGAAAGACTCTGCTCACAATCACAACCACACGGCAGCCACACACTCTTATCACGCACTACTCTCCGCCTGTAACACGCACACAGACAATATGTAAGCACCAGCATGGAACAACACCCAGTGCATCCTCTCCGCCACATGAGACAATCCACACTGTCATAACCAGACTGGGAGGTCCACTCAGAAAACGGAATATCCCACCCCCCCGACAACCACCATTGCTCAGCTAAGCCACCAACACCCACACATGTCCTACACAGGGGTGCACCCAACATCACAATACTGCCTCCTCTCACAGCACACAAACAATGGCAGGAATGAAAGACACAGGTCTGCCACAAGCATGGAATCGGAGCGCCGCCTGTCATGAGCCAAAGGTGCATCCTGACGTGGCAAATCAGATGATGCCGCAGGCATCCACTTACTATAATCACAATCAACAAACCGACCGGCCGCCCCCCCCCCCCCCCCATTACACCTTTCCATACAACAATGTGTACCTTAACCTAAACTATACTGTACCTTAACCTAAACTATACTGTACCTTAACCTAAACTATACTGTACCTTAACCTAAACTATACTGTACCTTAACCTAAACTATACTGTACCTTAACCTAAACTATACTGTACCTTAACCTAAACTATACTGTACCTTAACCTAACCTATACGGTACCTCAACCTAACCTATATTGTGCCTCAACCTAACCTATGTTGCGCCTTAACCTAACCTATGTTGCGCCTTAACCTAACCTATGTTGCGCCTTAACCTAACCTATGTTGCGCCTTAACCTAACCTATGTTGCGCCTTAACCTAACCTATGTTGCGCCTTAACCTAACCTATGTTGCGCCTTAACCTAACCTATGTTGCGCCTTAACCTAACCTATGTTGCGCCTTAACCTAACCTATGTTGCGCCTTAACCTAACCTATGTTGCGCCTTAACCTAACCTATGTTGCGCCTTAACCTAACCTATGTTGCGCCTTAACCTAACCTATGTTGCGCCTTAACCTAACCTATGTTGCGCCTTAACCTAACCTATGTTGCGCCTTAACCTAACCTATGTTGCGCCTTAACCTAACCTATGTTGCGCCTTAACCTAACCTATGTTGCGCCTTAACCTAACCTATGTTGCGCCTTAACCTAACCTATGTTGCGCCTTAACCTAACCTATGTTGCGCCTTAACCTAACCTATGTTGCGCCTTAACCCAACCTATGTTGCGCCTTAACCCAACCTATGTTGCGCCTTAACCCAACCTATGTTGCGCCTTAACCCAACCTATGTTGCGCCTTAACCCAACCTATGTTGCGCCTTAACCCAACCTATGTTGCGCCTTAACCCAACCTATGTTGCGCCTTAACCCAACCTATGTTGCGCCTTAACCCAACCTATGTTGGGCCTTAACCCAACCTATGTTGGGCCTTAACCCAACCTATGTTGGGCCTTAACCCAACACACGTTGGGCCTTAACCCAACACACGTTGGGCCTTAACCCAACACACGTTGGGCCTTAACCCAACACACGTTGGGCCTTAACCCAACACACGTTGGGCCTTAACCCAACACACGTTGGGCCTTAACCCAACACACGTTGGGCCTTAACCCAACACACGTTGGGCCTTAACCCAACACACGTTGGGCCTTAACCCAACACACGTTGGGCCTTAACCCAACACACGTTGGGCCTTAACCCAACACACGTTGGGCCTTAACCCAACACACGTTGGGCCTTAACCCAACACACGTTGGGCCTTAACCCAACACACGTTGGGCCTTAACCCAACACACGTTGGGCCTTAACCTGCTCTGTAATTGTCATACGACGCGTTAAATTAGTGTAGTGTTGCCTAACTGCAACCCCCGCAATATAGTTTGCTACTCGCACTGCCCGGTCCCCAGTGTATCGCTTCATGTTAAACACCTTGCAGCTATACACTGTAATGTGGATGGCAGCAGGACGTACATGCTCAATGCCCTTTGCAGTTGTTCATTGGCATTTGCAGTTGTTCATTGGCATTCGCATGGCGAAGCACTTAGCCTACGCTGTGGTACGGCCTGTGTCAACTGTCCGCTGATGTTGTACGTCCAAATCACACACTGTACTGCACATTGGTCCTCATGTACTGAATGATACATCGTGGTACATGTGACCGTACAACGACTGCGCCAACAACGGCGAACCATGCGGTCCAAATGTTGTGCACTCAGCTACGTGTCGTCTCCCTATAAGAGCTGGATTGCAGTGTGGTATGCCCTGGATGGCGATCAGCATGAGCCGTCTGTTGATGTAGTGGCGCGTGTTGTCAGACGTAGTCGTCTCTTCTCACACACCGTGATAGCATGGTGCACTGCGTTCCACATCTGCGACATGCGACAGAGGCCGGTTGACAGTCGTTCGCGCAATGGACATCGCATACGTACGGGGGCCACCTTCCACGTGTTCGCGAAGCGTGCACATGTTGTTGCGTGTATGTGGGCAGACATAGTGTGTCGTGACACCTGACACAGGCATGCAACAATCGTTGAATTTGCAAATGGCGATGGACGCCTACGTTTGCTGGTGACGTTACGCAAATGAACAACTGGTAAACCGTTGTGGTGCGGTTGTTCTCGCTAGAGGTGAATCAGTGATGGCGACGATCGGTTGAGCTACCAACCGGTTGTTCCAGCGATACCCACCATGCCCACGAACGTGAATGGCATCTGGGTGTGAAGCGATACGCGGCGGTGGCTGGGTGGGACCGTCCCCGGCCGGTGAGGGGGGGCCTCCCGGCGTGCTGGCCGCGCGGTGCGTGGGCGCACGCGCTACAGCCGGCTGGTGGGGGCGGCCAGTGGCAGGCGCGCCGGCCGACGGAGGCGGCAGGCGGCGCAGCTGCGCGCCGGCGCACCCTGCACGCGGCGCCGTGCGGCCAAAGTAGGTCCTCGCGGGCCCGGTGCGAAGCGCGGTGGACATCTGCAGTGTGCTGGTCCGATTGAGGACTGTGTGCGCTGAGGATGCGCCGCCGCCCGGCGCTCGGCGCCGCGACGCCGTCTGCTGCTCGGTCGCCTCTGCGGTTCTCGCAGGTGGTTTGTATCGCAGCTGTGCGGACGTGTTGGCGCGTGCGCTGTGCTGGGAGAGTTCGCTTCGGCACCCAAGTGGGGCTTTTGTCCTTCTGTGGCGCTGGCGTTGGAGCTGCCGGTCACCGTAGGTGGCGCGTGTTGTCTCCCGCCGGCAATGCCACGACAGCACGCTCCCGGGCCTCTGTCGGCAGCGGCAAGCTCAGTTGGGAGCACGGGTGGTCGCACCTAAAGCGTCTACTCGCCAAACCCCGGGCGATTGCGCCTCTCTCGAACCCGACCAAGTACTTAGGACGGCGCTGCGCGCCGCCGGGACCTGAGAGGGTTTCGAGGTGTATGGTGCAGGGGAGCTCAGCCTCCTCCTGTTTGCAGAATAATTGAGCGGACGCTTGCGTGTTCGCGCGGGCCCCCGGGACACACTCCCGGGCGGCCGGCTGCTCAGCTCTAGTTGACGCAGCTCCCTGGTTGATCCTGCCAGTAGTCATATGCTTGTCTCAAAGATTAAGCCATGCATGTCTCAGTACAAGCCGCATTAAGGTGAAACCGCGAATGGCTCATTAAATCAGTTATGGTTCCTTAGATCGTACCCACGTTACTTGGATAACTGTGGTAATTCTAGAGCTAATACATGCAAACAGAGTCCCGACCAGAGATGGAAGGGACGCTTTTATTAGATCAAAACCAATCGGTCGGCTCGTCCGGTCCGTTTGCCTTGGTGACTCTGAATAACTTTGGGCTGATCGCACGGTCCTCGTACCGGCGACGCATCTTTCAAATGTCTGCCTTATCAACTGTCGATGGTAGGTTCTGCGCCTACCATGGTTGTAACGGGTAACGGGGAATCAGGGTTCGATTCCGGAGAGGGAGCCTGAGAAACGGCTACCACATCCAAGGAAGGCAGCAGGCGCGCAAATTACCCACTCCCGGCACGGGGAGGTAGTGACGAAAAATAACGATACGGGACTCATCCGAGGCCCCGTAATCGGAATGAGTACACTTTAAATCCTTTAACGAGTATCTATTGGAGGGCAAGTCTGGTGCCAGCAGCCGCGGTAATTCCAGCTCCAATAGCGTATATTAAAGTTGTTGCGGTTAAAAAGCTCGTAGTTGGATTTGTGTCCCACGCTGTTGGTTCACCGCCCGTCGGTGTTTAACTGGCATGTATCGTGGGACGTCCTGCCGGTGGGGCGAGCTGAAGGCGTGCGACGCGCCTCGTGCGTGCTCGTGCGTCCCGAGGCGGACCCCGTTGCAATCCTACCAGGGTGCTCTTGAGTGAGTGTCTCGGTGGGCCGGCACGTTTACTTTGAACAAATTAGAGTGCTTAAAGCAGGCAAGCCCGCCTGAATACTGTGTGCATGGAATAATGGAATAGGACCTCGGTTCTATTTTGTTGGTTTTCGGAACCCGAGGTAATGATTAATAGGGACAGGCGGGGGCATTCGTATTGCGACGTTAGAGGTGAAATTCTTGGATCGTCGCAAGACGAACAGAAGCGAAAGCATTTGCCAAGTATGTTTTCATTAATCAAGAACGAAAGTTAGAGGTTCGAAGGCGATCAGATACCGCCCTAGTTCTAACCATAAACGATGCCAGCCAGCGATCCGCCGCAGTTCCTCCGATGACTCGGCGGGCAGCCTCCGGGAAACCAAAGCTTTTGGGTTCCGGGGGAAGTATGGTTGCAAAGCTGAAACTTAAAGGAATTGACGGAAGGGCACCACCAGGAGTGGAGCCTGCGGCTTAATTTGACTCAACACGGGAAACCTCACCAGGCCCGGACACCGGAAGGATTGACAGATTGATAGCTCTTTCTTGATTCGGTGGGTGGTGGTGCATGGCCGTTCTTAGTTGGTGGAGCGATTTGTCTGGTTAATTCCGATAACGAACGAGACTCTAGCCTGCTAACTAGTCGCGTGACATCCTTCGTGCTGTCAGCGATTACTTTTCTTCTTAGAGGGACAGGCGGCTTCTAGCCGCACGAGATTGAGCAATAACAGGTCTGTGATGCCCTTAGATGTTCTGGGCCGCACGCGCGCTACACTGAAGGAATCAGCGTGTCTTCCTAGGCCGAAAGGTCGGGGTAACCCGCTGAACCTCCTTCGTGCTAGGGATTGGGGCTTGCAATTGTTCCCCATGAACGAGGAATTCCCAGTAAGCGCGAGTCATAAGCTCGCGTTGATTACGTCCCTGCCCTTTGTACACACCGCCCGTCGCTACTACCGATTGAATGATTTAGTGAGGTCTTCGGACTGGTACGCGGCATTGACTCTGTCGTTGCCGATGCTACCGGAAAGATGACCAAACTTGATCATTTAGAGGAAGTAAAAGTCGTAACAAGGTTTCCGTAGGTGAACCTGCGGAAGGATCATTACCGACTAGACTGCATGTCTTTCGATGTGCGTGTCGTGTCGCGCAACACGCTACCTGTACGGCTCGCAGTAGCCGTGCGCCGCGTGCGGAACCACGCGTGCTTCTCAAAACTAACGCCAATGTTGTGTGGTACGAGCGCTGAAGCGCTGGAGCGGCTGGCCTGCGGCACCTGGCGCCTGGCGCCGGTTTTGAATGACTTTCGCCCGACTGCCTGTCCGCTCCGGTGTGGAGCCGTACGACGCCCATCGGCCGTGAGGCCGTTGGACACAGAACGCTTGAACAGGGGCCGCCACACGCCTACGTCCCGCCTATGCAACTGTCTTGAAAGAGACAGTGGAAACTAAGAAAAGATCACCCAGGACGGTGGATCACTCGGCTCGTGGGTCGATGAAGAACGCAGCAAATTGCGCGTCGACATGTGAACTGCAGGACACATGAACATCGACGTTTCGAACGCACATTGCGGTCCATGGATTCCGTTCCCGGGCCACGTCTGGCTGAGGGTCGGCTACGTATACTGAAGCGCGCGGCGTTTGCCCCGCTTCGCAGACCTGGGAGCGTCGCGGCCGCCTGTGGGGCCGGCCGCGCCTCCTTAAACGTGCGATGCGCGCCCGTCGCCTGGCGGTTCGCATACCGGTACTTACTCGGTAGCGTGCACAGCCGGCTGGCGGTGTGGCGTGCGACACCTCGTACAACGACCTCAGAGCAGGCGAGACTACCCGCTGAATTTAAGCATATTACTAAGCGGAGGAAAAGAAACTAACAAGGATTCCCCCAGTAGCGGCGAGCGAACAGGGAAGAGTCCAGCACCGAACCCCGCAGGCTGCCGCCTGTCGTGGCATGTGGTGTTTGGGAGGGTCCACTACCCCGACGCCTCGCGCCGAGCCCAAGTCCAACTTGAATGAGGCCACGGCCCGTAGAGGGTGCCAGGCCCGTAGCGGCCGGTGCGAGCGTCGGCGGGACCTCTCCTTCGAGTCGGGTTGCTTGAGAGTGCAGCTCCAAGTGGGTGGTAAACTCCATCTGAGACTAAATATGACCACGAGACCGATAGCGAACAAGTACCGTGAGGGAAAGTTGAAAAGAACTTTGAAGAGAGAGTTCAAAAGTACGTGAAACCGTTCTGGGGTAAACGTGAGAAGTCCGAAAGGTCGAACGGGTGAGATTCACGCCCATCCGGCCACTGGCCTCCGCCCTCGGCAGATGGGGCCGGCCGCCCGCGCGGAGCAATCCGCGGCGGGGTCGTGTCCGGTTGCCTTTCCACTCGCCGCGGGGTGGGGCCGTTCCGGTGTGCGGTGGGCCGCACTTCTCCCCTAGTAGGACGTCGCGACCCGCTGGGTGCCGGCCTACGGCCCGGGTGCGCAGCCTGTCCTTCCGCGGGCCTCGGTTCGCGTCTGTTGGGCAGAGCCCCGGTGTCCTGGCTGGCTGCCCGGCGGTATATCTGGAGGAGTCGATTCGCCCCTTTGGGCGCTCGGGCTCCCGGCAAGCGCGCGCGGTTCTTCCCGGATGACGGACCTACCTGGCCCGGCCCCGGACCCGCGCCGCTGTTGGCTCGGGATGCTCTCGGGCGGAATAATCGCTCCCGTCAGCGGCGCTTCAGCTTTGGACAATTTCACGACCCGTCTTGAAACACGGACCAAGGAGTCTAACATGTGCGCGAGTCATTGGGCTGTACGAAACCTAAAGGCGTAATGAAAGTGAAGGTCTCGCCTTGCGCGGGCCGAGGGAGGATGGGGCTTCCCCGCCCTTCACGGGGCGGCGGCCTCCGCACTCCCGGGGCGTCTCGTCCTCATTGCGAGGTGAGGCGCACCTAGAGCGTACACGTTGGGACCCGAAAGATGGTGAACTATGCCTGGCCAGGACGAAGTCAGGGGAAACCCTGATGGAGGTCCGTAGCGATTCTGACGTGCAAATCGATCGTCGGAGCTGGGTATAGGGGCGAAAGACTAATCGAACCATCTAGTAGCTGGTTC
>NW_026047257.1:0-12500 GCF_023864345.2 Schistocerca serialis cubense
TCCGAATAAATGGATGTCACATTTCTGCTCTGGTTGTTGCGCAGCGCTTGGAGGACTGCATTGCAAATAATAATATTCTCTTTTTTTTGTCATTTTAGTGACATTTTTCTTCAAAGACGTGGAATGAAATGTGAAGTGCAACGAACTCTTTAGTTCAATAAACAATTAAATGTTTGAAAAATGCTTTTGAAATAAAAATTATTATTGGGGAACTTGTTGGAGAATAATTACAATAAATACAATTTTTTCATTATCTAATGATTATATTAATTAACAGTATACCTTATTCACCATCTTGACCAGTGTTGCCGACCGCCTACATTCACACAAACCGCACTCGGCTGCTACTACTGACCGACCGCTCTGCATGACGACTATTAGCGTACTGCACGCGACGACTACTGACAGAGTACAGCCCTCAACTACACAGAGCTACGGACTCGCAACGACTACTCACTGACTGACTGACTGACTGAGAACCGCTCGCAACACTCGCGCAGTCCAGCGCAAACTCTCTGGTCACAGATGCTACAATGTCTCGCCATCGCTACTATGTTACATACGTGTTTCAGTGTCTTTTTCATTGGGGTAAACGATCTTTGGCTCTTTTGATTCTGAATACAGGGCCAAAGGTCAACGCTGCTGCCCTTATACAATTTATCAGGTTTCATTATGTCTGTTGCAATGTTACATACGGTTCACTCTTTCATTAATATTATCGTTGGGTTTGTTTTGTAGGGACGTTAACATTCTGGCACATTTTTATTATCATCGGGACTCTCTGCTATTTGTGCAGGGAGGTTATACCTGGGTCCATTTCCATTTCCATTTACATTTTAATATTGATAGACTTTTTGTTTTCTTGTTGTTTTTCCTTCTTTTTTTTTTTTGTTTGTTTTGTTTTTCCCGCTCTCACCACCACCCGCCGCATCACGCCTTCCGTTTTCTTGGTTTCTTTTCTGTTCTTCAACTGCTTCAACATCACCGCGCCCCATTTCCACACCACAGCCGTCAGCCTCCAAGACGGGCGGGCGCAGTGTGCCCATTTCCGGCGCACAAGCACACCCGTACGGTACTCTCCTCGCCCCCACGCCACCAACAACACAGCGACCACGCGGCTTTCAGGCATGGCACGGCACGGCACCGGCGAAATGCGCCCGCCCCCGCCCCTCCGCGCATCCGTCCGTCTCGCCACGTTCACTGACAGCCGCGTCTGCGGCTACACCACGACAACCACAACCACAACACCGCTCCCCTCCCTGGCAACTCACATTGTTTTTCTCCTCCTCTTTTTGCACAAACCACAACGCCGAGCACAGGCGCAAGCCACCCACACCGCGCCCCTCCCCGTCCCGTCTTTGGCCGCCGCTCCTCGTTTCCTCGTTTGCCCCCTCCCATCTCCCGAAATGCCATGCCAGCAGCGTTACGCATGCCCCTCCCCTGTCCACACAACACTACCGCCTAACGAACAGCCTTCCGGGCCACATGCAGGCACGCCCACCTCCAAACACTGCCAATTCACGGACGCACGCACGCACGCACACACGCACACACGCACACACACACACACACACACACACACACACACACACACACACACACACTCACTTTCTCGACACCTTTCTGTACGGAGGGTGCGTCATCTCGACCGTGACAGAGTGACGGCAACTATCGACGATCCATTTCCCCCCCACTGGTAAAACATGTCCACTAACACCTACATACATCATTCAAGTACACAGACAATAGCATACACACAATGGGAGGGCACACGAACATGGACGGCACGGCACTGTCATACACTCTTCCTCAGAACCATATCAACAAACGTTACGTACATCCGGGAAAGCGAAAGCGAAAGCGAAAGCAAAAAGCAAAGGCAAAGCCCAATGCAGCCGTCAAAGGTAACGTTCACCCACGGCAGACACTTGCAGCCGCGCCGCCGTTTAAACGCATTTCAGTGCGGCTCCAATACGCCTCCGACACGGGAACGTTCCGTTGCTCTACGAATGCGTTTCTCCCCCTTTTTCCCTTCCTCTCTCTTTTGCCCCCCCTCCTTGCACTCTTGCCTCATTCCTCACGTTCTGCCCAGACATTCGACCGATCAAAGTCAACCTTTCGTTACCGTTCTCAGCGCGACGGTGTACAACAGTATGACGGGTGTGCCCACGACTTCGGTTCAGTTGCGGTGACGCCGGTCTATCGCGCCGATCGACAGTTACTCAGGGGGCGACGGATCGGACCACGTCACCGACACACAAAACACTTTCAAACAAACAAATACATACCGGATGGACACAGACAAACACGTGTACAGACATTCGCCAAACAAACGACCGCCGCCGCCGTCGTCGCGCTTACTGTACTGCACTGGACACGCGTGCATCTTGAATGACGACATCGGTGTGCGTGCGTTCGTACGCAATCAGTCAGACACGGCTATCAAACATCAGAGTCGAATGGTACATCATCGTGCGTGTCGCCGTACACGTACAGTACAATACAACAACAATGCGTCTTAATGGCACGTTCATTTCAACGTCACTCACACACCTCCACGCTGCAGTTACGTCGCACCATTGTCAAACTCGGCGTACAGCAAAGGGAATAGTGGGCGGCAAAAAAAAAAAAAACCAAACAAAAACATTTCACATTTCACCCTCGCCATGTATGATGTGCAAACAAAACAAACCCGCAAACGGCCGTCGTTACGGTGACACAAAAGTCGCCGATCGCACTGTCCCCCCTCGCAGACGGGTAACACACACACACACACACACACACACACACACACACACACACCAACAACACCAATGGGTCAAAAACCACGCCAACGAGGCGTGCCACCATTCCACGCCACGGCGACCAACCTCGTGGCCGTACCCCGCGCAACACGCTTTGACGCGCCCCCCCCACCCACAATCAAAATGCACACATACATCACAGCCGTCCACACAAACAACAACAACAACAATTCCGCCCTTCCCGCAAAAGGCAAGTTGGTGGCCCTGAAAAGGGCCGTTTTGCCGCTCTCGCAACGGAGGAGCCTTCTCCATCCTTCCTTCCATTCCAGAGCCCACCTCCTTACTTGGAGCTCGTGTACTTGGTCACCGCCTTCGTGCCCTCGCTCACGGCGTGCTTGGCCAGCTCGCCAGGCAGCAACAGCCGCACAGCGGTCTGGATCTCGCGGGACGTGATGGTCGAGCGCTTGTTGTAGTGCGCCAGGCGAGACGCCTCGGCCGCAATGCGCTCGAAAATGTCGTTCACGAAGCTGTTCATGATGCTCATCGCCTTCGACGAGATGCCCGTGTCAGGGTGCACCTGCTTCAGCACCTTGTAGATGTAGATGGCATAGCTCTCCTTCCTCTTGCGCTTCTTCTTCTTGTCGCCCTTCGAAATGTTCTTCTGCGCCTTGCCAGCCTTCTTGCGGCCTTCCCGCTAGTCTTGGGCGGCATCTCGAACCAACGTACGGCAGCAGCAACACCAGTAGCAAGCGCTCCGCTCTAGTCAGCGTCTCCCCACACAGTGGCACCCGCCGCCAGCCGCCGCCGCACCTTTACCAGCTCGCCCTGTTGCGGCCGCCGACCAATGGGGCGCGCGCGCAACCGGCCGCCGCACCCGAGCCCATAAAGCACCCCCACCCCGGCTGCGCCGGCACGCACTCCGCTGCTCGACTCGCTGCCGCTCGCACCGGTCGTTTTCGTTTCCGTTTCGTGTGCACCGTCGCTAGCCCATCGCCATGTCGGACGCGGAAAGGGAGGCAAAGTCAAGGGCAAGTCAAAGTCCCGCTCAAGCAGGGCTGGGCTCCAGTTCCCGGTCGGCAGAATCCACCGCCTCCTGCGCAAGGGAAACTACGCAGAGCGCGTCGGCGCCGGGGCGCCCGTCTACCTCGCCGCCGTCATGGAGTACCTCGCGGCTGAGGTGCTCGAGCTGGCCGGAAACGCGGCCCGCGACAACAAGAAGACGCGCATCATCCCGCGCCACCTGCAGCTTGCCATCCGCAACGACGAGGAGCTCAACAAGCTCCTGTCGGGCGTCACCATCGCACAGGGTGGTGTCCTGCCCAACATCCAGGCCGTCCTGCTGCCAAAGAAGACCGAGAAGAAGGCCTAAAGGAGGCCAGGCAATCGCAGCCGCCGCGTGCTCCCCTGCACGCAACGCGCTTTGCCGGCTCGGCCCGGCCCACAACAATCGGCCCCTTTTCAGGGCCACCACACAAACCTACGTCCAAAGCAAAATTTCAGTCGTCCTCGCCGCACCTTGTTTTGTTTTAAACTTTGCACTGTCACAGCACAGCCGCCGCCCGGCGCACGTCCGCCATCTTGTCGTCCACACAGCCCGTGTGGCCCAACACACACACACACACACACACATTTTGCACGGTCGCAGTCGCCTTCCAAACCGACAACGGCAGCAACAATGACCATTGTTAAAGGGAGGCGTGTCGACACACCCGCCCTCCACTCCCGCGCGCAACGGCCGTCGACACGAACGAAACAGCTGATCCGGCCGCCTATGCCCACACGCCTTGCCTCGGAAACCCCAACGCCGCCGCAAACAAACACACCAGAGCCAAACCACGCAAGCAAATAATCACCCGCCTCTCGCACAACAACACACAGCCCGCCATCTCCGTCGCGATCGATACAAAGACACACAATAACAAACACACAAACGAAGCAGCTCCACACACAGCCAGCCACATGACACGTTTCCTTTCCTTCTCCCCTCCAGTCACATCACGTCGCTCAAACGGAAAGAAAGAAACAAACAAACAAACAACACAGCGCACACACGCAGCAACAACAACACAGACTCTTTCGCACTTTTCAACTTCCGAACAGTGTGGTGGCCCTGAAAAGGGCCGTTTTCTAGTCTCTCCCACCCACAAGCACGGCCGCGGAAGGCCAGCGCCCGCTGCGACGCAGCCTAAACCGCCGAAACCGTACAGGGTGCGCCCCTGCCTCTTCAGGGCGTACACCACGTCCATGGCCGTCACAGTCTTGCGCTTGGCGTGCTCAGTGTACGTCACCGCGTCGCGGATCACGTTCTCCAGGAACACCTTCAGCACCCCGCGGGTCTCCTCGTAGATCAGACCAGAGATGCGCTTCACGCCGCCCCTGCGAGCCAGGCGGCGGATGGCGGGCTTCGTGATGCCCTGGATGTTGTCGCGCAACACCTTGCGGTGCCGCTTGGCGCCACCCTTGCCGAGCCCCTTTCCTCCCTTGCCGCGGCCTGTCATCCTTCCTTCCTCGGGCAAAGCAAAACGTGCACAAACAGCAGCTGCAGCGGCTGGCGAGTCGGCTACGGTCTGCGCCCAGCGCGCCCGCCGCCCCCCTATATAGACCTCTGGCCCGCCCTCCCCCCCCACCACGCGCAACCGAGGGCATATAAGCGCAGCACGGAGGCGCGCGGGCCCGTTGTCAAGGCAGCACCGGACGCCGCGCCGCACCTAACCTCCACGCACGCCGCTCCGCTACCGCTACCGCTACCGCCATGGCCCCGCACAAAGCAAACGGCCCGCAAGTCCACCGGCGGAAAGGCGCCGCGCAAACAGCTCGCCACCAAGGCGGCGAGGAAGAGCGCGCCCGCCACCGGAGGCGTCAAGAAGCCCCACCGCTACAGGCCGGGCACCGTCGCCCTGCGAGAAATCAGGCGCTACCAGAAGAGCACAGAGCTGCTCATCCGCAAGCTGCCATTCCAGCGCCTAGTGCGCGAGATCGCCCAGGACTTCAAGACCGACCTGCGCTTCCAGAGCTCCGCAGTCATGGCCCTGCAGGAGGCCAGCGAGGCCTACCTCGTCGGCCTCTTCGAAGACACCAACCTGTGCGCAATCCACGCCAAGCGCGTCACCATCATGCCCAAGGACATCCAGCTCGCGCGCCGCATCCGCGGCGAGCGCGCCTAAACCGCGCCGCGGCACCGCACCGCACAAACAAAAAACGGCCCTTTTCAGGGCCACTAACATCTCTCCGTCGCGAGCAAACTTTGTCGGTCGCCTGCCTCTCGCCCCGCAACCCAAAAACAAAAACCACCACTTCCCGTCCGTCCGCCACACCCGCTCACTCTGCCTGCCTGCTAGCAGCGCGCAACAATCACACATCATCCCTCCCCGGCGCTCAAGCGCACAATACCCAACGGCCGACGTCACACCGCACGGGTGGGTGGGTGGCTGGCTGGCTGGCCGGCCGCCCGCCGCTTTCGTTTCGAAAACAAAAAAAACCCGCACTCCACTCCGACGGCCAACGGCCAGGCAGGCGCGCTCGCTCGCTCGCTCTACACGCCACCGAAATCCCCGCCGACTCCTTCCACATCTCAACGTGCCCCCCGTTGCAAAACATAACACACACAAAGGAACAAAACAAAACACAGACCAGACACGACTAGACAAGACAGACATCCGAGAAGAACGAACGCAGGCAAGCCAACCAACGTATTCAAACAAAACAACGTGACAGAAAACCAACCGTCGGCCGCCGCCACAAACACGGCGACAATCAACCACGACAACAACAACACCGCTTACCGCTACCGCCGCCCACACCCGCCACCGACCCCCGCAATCCAACCACCACGGCACGCAAACAGCATCCCCACGGGCATACAGAAACGCCAGACAGACACCCACACCAAACGCAACACGACAATCAAAACCTTCCCCGACGTGCTTTGATGGCCCTGAGAAGGGCCGTTTTGGGCCGCGCGTCTCTTGCGCGCCACTAGACGACGACGGGGGGTGGGGACGACGGAGTCAAGCGCCAAACCCTTCCTTTCCCATCTCTTTCTCCTCTACTCTACTTCTTCTTCTTGGGCGAAGCCTTCGCCTTAGACGGCGTCGTCGCCTTCTTCGGGCGCGGCGCCTTCGGCTTCTTCGTCGGAACCTTGGCGGCCTTCTTCGCCTTCGACGGCGACTTGGCCTTGGCCGGCTTGGCCGCAGCCGCCTTCTTCGCACCCGCGGGAGCGGCCGACGCCGCAGACGCCTTCTTGGCGGCGCCCGCCTTCCGACCGGTCGCCCGCCTTCACGCCACCAGCCTTCTTTGCGCCGGCCGCACGGGCGCCCTTCTTCTCCTTGCTGGCCGGAGCGGCGCGCTTCTTCTTGGCACCGCCAGCACGAGCCTTGCCGCCCTCGGCCGCCCCCCCGCCGCCGGCGCCGGCAAGCTTGAACGAGCCGGACGCGCCCTTCCCCTTCGTCTGCACCAGCTCGCCCGCCACGACGGCCGACTTGAGGTACTTCTTGATAAACGGCGCCAGCTTCTCCGCGTCCAGCTTGTAGTGCGCGGCTATGTACTTCTTGATCGCCTGCAGCGACGACCCGCCGCGCTCCTTCAGACTCTTGATGGCGGCCGTCACCATCTCAGAGGTGCGCGGGTGCGCAGGCTTGGCGCGCGGCTTCTTCGCAGACGACGCAGACTTGGCCTTCTTCGTAGTGCCGGGTGGCGGCGGGTGCCGCAGCAGTCTCGTTCGTAGCCGCCTGATCTGCCATTTCGACGACGCGCGTAACACACAGCGAGAGCGAGCGGGACGGCAGGCACGCAAGCACAGCACAGCAGCAGAGCAGAGAATCACAAGGCCCAGCCAGTGTCGCGGGCGGGCGCGGACGGCCGAGAGAGCGGCCGCCACTCTGCGCGCCGCCGCGCCGCGCCTCCCGCGCTTGCTACCGCCCAACGTCCGACAGCCTGTGCGGAGCAGCCCCAAACCTGCGCCACAACCGCCCGCGCCTTTCAAACCACCGAGGATGGGGCTACACACAGCCACACCACAGTCGCCAACCAGTCGCCACGGCAGCGCCGCAAACCACGGCCAAACTGCAGCTACCGCGCGCTACAGCCTGGGTCGGCCCGCCGAGAATCGCCGCCCCCCGCCCAAATGCCGCCCCCACAGCCCCAGCCGACGACCCGCCACAATGGCCAAACCTTCGGCAAAACTCCCACACCGTCGCCGCGGCAGCCCGGCCAGCGCGGCCGGCGCCACAGCCACACAAGCCGAGGCGTGCGGCGATGACGGCCGTGCAAACGCGCCTCCGCCGCCCCATCGCCTTCCGTCGCCCTCCCGCCGTTTCCCGATCGGCCCGCAGCCGTCGGGCCACATCGCGCGCCGTCCTCCTCCTCTCGCCCGCCAACATTCACAGCCGTTTCTCAACAATTGCCCGCCGCAAACGGACGCCGCCTGCGCAACAGGCGCCGCCGCCCCTCGCCGCTTCCCACCCACAACCCCTCGACCGAGGCAAACCGCAATCCGAATCTACAGACCAACCCAATCTGCCGTCAAGCACACACGACAGCCGACCTTACACGTTACGCGTTACACATTACGTTTACACGTCTACGTTAGGTTAGGTTAGGTGGACGTGGGTTAGGTTAAGGGGACTTGGGTTAGGTTAAGCGTCAAACCTAGGTTAAGCATTCAAACACGTCAGGCGTCAGAGGTTAGGTTAGGTTAGGTTAGGTTACACGTTAGGTTAGGTTAAGGGGTCAGTGCTAGGTTAAGAAGCGTCAAACGTAGGTTAAAAAAGCGTTCAAACGTGAGGCGTGAGCCGGACAGCTTACCTTACGTAGACGTTAGGGGCTCACAGGCTGAGCTCACCTCGCCACACCACAGGTTAGGTTCGGTTCGGTTCGGTTCGGTTCGGTTCGCTCGGCTCAGCGTAAAGCGCCGAGGTCAGGGTTACGTTCGTTCACCTTCGGGCGCCACACTTTCGGTTGAAAGGTCGCGACGGGACGACGTCGGCAGGCACGCCGCAAACGAACAAAAACGTACAGACGGGGGAGCAGCACGACCACGACCAGACACCGAGCGCGAACGAGACACACGCGAACCACCCCCACCGGCCAAAGGGCACCACACAACAACCCCCCAGAGCACCACGTGTCGACACCAGAGCAACCCGCCGCTCACGCGACAGACATGGCTGGCACCGAAGGGCAACCGCCCGCAACTGCGCTTTCCGCGCCGGCCCGGATGCACGTCGTGCTACAACAACACCACTACCGTACACAGCCGCTGTTCACAACATCACTATCAATGGCGCGCCCGCGGCTCGCCGCCGTCGCAGTCGCAGCCCCAACGCCAGCACTTTTGCACCACCATTCACACGCACCGCAACACAGCTCGCCGACACAGCCGAACAAAACAAACACCACACAACAACAGCAACAACGCCGCCGCCTCTACTTGTGCCGGCGACCCACCCCGCCGATGGCGCACCTTTCGCCAGCCGGCAATCGACACACACGCACGCACCCACCCACCGGGGCCCAGTGCAAAAAAAAAAAAACACAAAAACAAAAAAACAAAACAACACAAACGACACGGGAAGCGCACACCGCCACTTCGCGCGCACGCCACCAACCAGTCGTCGTCTCAAAATAACAAACACAAACAAAATAAACTAACAACTAGGGCAACACAAAACAAAAACGCCTCGCACGAACCGCCCACAAAAAGGACAAGCACACGCACAGCCTCTGCTGACGACCACGACGCAGCGGCACGCTGCTCCTGTCCCGCGCCCCGCGCCCCGCGCCCCACTCGATTCACAACTCACGCGACACCGTCAACGACGGGCTCGCTTCCCGCAACCTACCACCTTTCCGCCACGACGCACAGCCCCAGCCCCACCCGACGACTGCACTTTCACCACCGCCTCCCCCTTCCCCCCCAAAACACACACACACACACAGCCAGCCAAAAACGCACTCGCGACCCACACATGCACGTGCATCGGCACACGCCAACCAGTCAACGTCGACAACCACACGCAAGGCTCGAAACGAAAACGAAACCGGCGTCCTTCCACGTTGCCATCAAGCTACGCGACACAAGACACAAGGAACCAACACAACAGCCGGCCCCACTAATTCCCACTCTCACGCCGCAAAAAGCACACCGAAACCGCCAAACACGCACGCACATTCCCCTTCGCACTGACACCACCGACCGGCTCGCTACCACACACCCTCTCGGCAGCCGTTTCACGCCAATTCGCCACACAGTCGACAAGCGCCCGCCCTGTACGGCACACGCAACGACGCAGCGCAGCAAAGGGCGCCCGCAACACATACCTCTCCGCCGCCCGACGCGCCAACCGCCACACCACACCGCCAGCCACTCGCAAATTGTGCACTGCCACCAGCCACACGTCCAACACGCCGCGCCGCCTCCGGCCACCCGCCAGGGGGCGCTCACGTCCGCGACAACAGCGCGGCCCGCCGGGCCGGGCCGAACCGAACCGAGCCGCCGCTGCTCTGCACTCGGCACGGCCACACCCTGCTGCAGACCGGGCTCGTCCCTCTGTACGCGTCTGCCTGCGCATCAACACAACACGACCTTTTTTTTTTTTTTTTTCTCCTCTCTCTACCGCCATCCCTTCTTCTCGCGTTTTACCCGTTGTTGCAGCAGCGGCGCACACCTACACATCCACAGCCCCAGCCGAGCCGGCCTCACCTCAGGGCCCGCCGCCAGCGTCTCCTCCTCGGGCACAGGTGCGGTGCTGTGGCCGCCCATCCAACCGCATTGCTGGCCGTCCAGCCACCAGGCGTTCCCACTGCCGCGAGCCACGCCGCGCACCGACCCTGCTGCAGAAAACGAAGCATAGCCAGAGACCGACCGATACACAAAGCAAGCCGTCGCCTCGCCTCTTGTCCTTCCTGCCTTCCTTCCGCCCCCGCCCTTCTCACACCACCGCCTCTCCACTTTCGCCCCCCCCTCCTTTTTTTTTTTTGTTTTCTTCTTTCTTTCTTTCTTTGGCCCTCTCTCCTTCCCGCCATGGCGGTTACGGCACCGCCTGCAGCGGCAGATTTTTTGCGCCCACACGCCTACTCCTACCACCATTAACCTTGCCCTGCCCTGCCCTGCCCTGCCCTGCCCTGCCCATCAACGTCGCAGTCGAACCGACGCTTGCCAACACACTGCCCACGTTCCTTTCTCTTTTCGGCCTACGCCCATTACGCGCCGCCGCCACAGCGCCTTCCCTTCCCACAACACACCGACGTCATCACACGCACCCAAAACAGGGGCCACGACCGTGTTCCTCGCCCACTCCCATCCCGCACGGTACGCACATTCCCAACTACTACCGCGCACCCTCCCTTTCCAATCTGTGTGTGTCTCTCTGTGTCTGTGTCCTGTCCGCGCGTGACGCCTCTCAACATCCGCCGTCCCCCGTCCCGTTTTCGCCCCCATGCCGTCGTCGCGCCGCCTCCGCCCCTGTCCGCCCCGCACCACACCATACACCGCTGCTTGTCCCGGCCGTTGCCACCAAAGGCGCCGACCGCAAACGCGCCACGCCGCAGCCCCCGTGCGTCTCGCGCTCGCTTGCATCTCCGTGCCGACGCTGCCTCTCTTCCCGCTCGCACTCGACCTCGACAACACAGTCTTTGGCTCCGCCACTGCGTGTTCCGGTGGTACGCACGCTGCAACACGTATGTATTCATTACCAGAGCGATGGCGAGGCATGACAGCATCTCTGTCTGACCAGAGAGTTCTTTATCGCTGCTAGTCGGCGCTTGGACCGCGCCAGACGACAGTAGTGGCACGCACCGGGTCGCCAGGAACAGTTGTTATATATATATATTGTAGCGCGAGTCGGGAGAGGTAGTAGTCGGTCGACAGTAGTAGCGGGTGGACGGTTGTACTGAGCGGGCGTCGGCGGCGTGCTCTGCTCGTCTCGCGACTCTGGTCACGGTTCGGGACGATGTATAGTCTATTGTGTTATAATCAAAAGGTGGTGTGACGCTGCATTGCGCAAATCTGATAACGTATGTTCATTGTACTTATTTTGTTCAACAACAAAAGCCCCACTATTACTTTTTTTCTAAAGTAACTTTTGTCTCTTAACGAAAAACATTCACTTTTTAAAGACTACTTCCTATGGCATTTCCCTCCAAGGAGTGCAATTAATTACCAGCCAGCACTCATTCATTGCACACAGCTGTGTAAGGGGTATCTACAATTGAGGAGCGGATATAAATGCAATTTTTTGTTTTTTTTGTTTTTTTTTTTGTGTGTGTGTGTGTGTGTGTGTGTGTGTGTTGTAACCTCCCAGCAAAATTTAAAATAATGGACAATGTTATTTACGGATGCTAATGGACATTGCGCTAATTGTAACCTCGCCCACAATGAGAGGTATTGAAAATGGCAACAAAAATGTGAAATTCGCAATCTGACTCAAATATAAAGTCTTCACACAACATTTAAAAAAAGTCCGTTCAGTGACAAGAAACTTCAATTACACCGAAATAACGGTCTTTGGCCCTGTGCAAAACAATCAGAATTAAAGTCTTACCTCCGAATAAATGGATGTCACATTTCTGCTCTGGTTGTTGCGCAGCGCTTGGAGGAACTGCATTGCAAATAATAATATTCTCTTTTTTTGTCATTTTAGTGACATTTTTCTTCAAAGACGTGGAATGAAATGTGAAGTGCAACGAACTCTTTAGTTCAATAAACAATTAAATGTTTGAAAAATGCTTTTGAAATAAAAATTATTATTGGGGAACTTG
>NW_026047257.1:17500-35000 GCF_023864345.2 Schistocerca serialis cubense
ACCGCGTCGCGGATCACGTTCTCCAGGAACACCTTCAGCACCCCGCGGGTCTCCTCGTAGATCAGACCAGAGATGCGCTTCACGCCGCCCCTGCGAGCCAGGCGGCGGATGGCGGGCTTCGTGATGCCCTGGATGTTGTCGCGCAACACCTTGCGGTGCCGCTTGGCGCCACCCTTGCCGAGCCCCTTTCCTCCCTTGCCGCGGCCTGTCATCCTTCCTTCCTCGGGCAAAGCAAAACGTGCACAAACAGCAGCTGCAGCGGCTGGCGAGTCGGCTACGGTCTGCGCCCAGCGCGCCCGCCGCCCCCCTATATAGACTCTGGCCCGCCCTCCCCCCCACCACGCGCAACCGAGGGCATATAAGCGCAGCACGGAGGCGCGCGGGCCCGTTGTCAAGGCAGCACCGGACGCCGCGCCGCACCTAACCTCCACGCACGCCGCTCCGCTACCGCTACCGCTACCGCCATGGCCCGCACAAAGCAAACGGCCCGCAAGTCCACCGGCGGAAAGGCGCCGCGCAAACAGCTCGCCACCAAGGCGGCGAGGAAGAGCGCGCCCGCCACCGGAGGCGTCAAGAAGCCCCACCGCTACAGGCCGGGCACCGTCGCCCTGCGAGAAATCAGGCGCTACCAGAAGAGCACAGAGCTGCTCATCCGCAAGCTGCCATTCCAGCGCCTAGTGCGCGAGATCGCCCAGGACTTCAAGACCGACCTGCGCTTCCAGAGCTCCGCAGTCATGGCCCTGCAGGAGGCCAGCGAGGCCTACCTCGTCGGCCTCTTCGAAGACACCAACCTGTGCGCAATCCACGCCAAGCGCGTCACCATCATGCCCAAGGACATCCAGCTCGCGCGCCGCATCCGCGGCGAGCGCGCCTAAACCGCGCCGCGGCACCGCACCGCACAAACAAAAACGGCCCTTTTCAGGGCCACTAACATCTCTCCGTCGCGAGCAAACTTTGTCGGTCGCCTGCCTCTCGCCCCGCAACCCAAAAACAAAAACCACCACTTCCCGTCCGTCCGCCACACCCGCTCACTCTGCCTGCCTGCTAGCAGCGCGCAACAATCACACATCATCCCTCCCCGGCGCTCAAAGCGCACAATACCCAACGGCCGACGTCACACCGCACGGGTGGGTGGGTGGCTGGCTGGCTGGCCGGCCGCCCGCCGCTTTCGTTTCGAAAACAAAAAAAACCCGCACTCCACTCCGACGGCCAACGGCCAGGCAGGCGCGCTCGCTCGCTCGCTCTACACGCCACCGAAATCCCCGCCGACTCCTTCCACATCTCAACGTGCCCCCCGTTGCAAAACATAACACACACAAAGGAACAAAACAAAACACAGACCAGACACGACTAGACAAGACAGACATCCGAGAAGAACGAACGCAGGCAAGCCAACCAACGTATTCAAACAAAACAACGTGACAGAAAACCAACCGTCGGCCGCCGCCACAAACACGGCGACAATCAACCACGACAACAACAACACCGCTTACCGCTACCGCCGCCCACACCCGCCACCGACCCCCGCAATCCAACCACCACGGCACGCAAACAGCATCCCCACGGGCATACAGAAACGCCAGACAGACACCCACACCAAACGCAACACGACAATCAAAACCTTCCCCGACGTGCTTTGATGGCCCTGAGAAGGGCCGTTTTGGGCCGCGCGTCTCTTGCGCGCCACTAGACGACGACGGGGGGTGGGGACGACGGAGTCAAGCGCCAAACCCTTCCTTTCCCATCTCTTTCTCCTCTACTCTACTTCTTCTTCTTGGGCGAAGCCTTCGCCTTAGACGGCGTCGTCGCCTTCTTCGGGCGCGGCGCCTTCGGCTTCTTCGTCGGAACCTTGGCGGCCTTCTTCGCCTTCGACGGCGACTTGGCCTTGGCCGGCTTGGCCGCAGCCGCCTTCTTCGCACCCGCGGGAGCGGCCGACGCCGCAGACGCCTTCTTGGCGGCGCCCGCCTTCCGACCGGTCGCCGCCTTCACGCCACCAGCCTTCTTTGCGCCGGCCGCACGGGCGCCCTTCTTCTCCTTGCTGGCCGGAGCGGCGCGCTTCTTCTTGGCACCGCCAGCACGAGCCTTGCCGCCCTCGGCCGCCCCCCCGCCGCCGGCGCCGGCAAGCTTGAACGAGCCGGACGCGCCCTTCCCCTTCGTCTGCACCAGCTCGCCCGCCACGACGGCCGACTTGAGGTACTTCTTGATAAACGGCGCCAGCTTCTCCGCGTCCAGCTTGTAGTGCGCGGCTATGTACTTCTTGATCGCCTGCAGCGACGACCCGCCGCGCTCCTTCAGACTCTTGATGGCGGCCGTCACCATCTCAGAGGTGCGCGGGTGCGCAGGCTTGGCGCGCGGCTTCTTCGCAGACGACGCAGACTTGGCCTTCTTCGTAGTGCCGGTGGCGGCGGGTGCCGCAGCAGTCTCGTTCGTAGCCGCCTGATCTGCCATTTCGACGACGCGCGTAACACACAGCGAGAGCGAGCGGGACGGCAGGCACGCAAGCACAGCACAGCAGCAGAGCAGAGAATCACAAGGCCCAGCCAGTGTCGCGGGCGGGCGCGGACGGCCGAGAGAGCGGCCGCCACTCTGCGCGCCGCCGCGCCGCGCCTCCCGCGCTTGCTACCGCCCAACGTCCGACAGCCTGTGCGGAGCAGCCCCAAACCTGCGCCACAACCGCCCGCGCCTTTCAAACCACCGAGGATGGGGCTACACACAGCCACACCACAGTCGCCAACCAGTCGCCACGGCAGCGCCGCAAACCACGGCCAAACTGCAGCTACCGCGCGCTACAGCCTGGGTCGGCCCGCCGAGAATCGCCGCCCCCGCCCAAATGCCGCCCCCACAGCCCCAGCCGACGACCCGCCACAATGGCCAAACCTTCGGCAAAACTCCCACACCGTCGCCGCGGCAGCCCGGCCAGCGCGGCCGGCGCCACAGCCACACAAGCCGAGGCGTGCGGCGATGACGGCCGTGCAAACGCGCCTCCGCCGCCCCATCGCCTTCCGTCGCCCTCCCGCCGTTTCCCGATCGGCCCGCAGCCGTCGGGCCACATCGCGCGCCGTCCTCCTCCTCTCGCCCGCCAACATTCACAGCCGTTTCTCAACAATTGCCCGCCGCAAACGGACGCCGCCTGCGCAACAGGCGCCGCCGCCCCTCGCCGCTTCCCACCCACAACCCCTCGACCGAGGCAAACCGCAATCCGAATCTACAGACCAACCCAATCTGCCGTCAAGCACACACGACAGCCGACCTTACACGTTACGCGTTACACATTACGTTTACACGTCTACGTTAGGTTAGGTTAGGTGGACGTGGGTTAGGTTAAGGGGACTTGGGTTAGGTTAAGCGTCAAACCTAGGTTAAGCATTCAAACACGTCAGGCGTCAGAGGTTAGGTTAGGTTAGGTTAGGTTACACGTTAGGTTAGGTTAAGGGGTCAGTGCTAGGTTAAGAAGCGTCAAACGTAGGTTAAAAAAGCGTTCAAACGTGAGGCGTGAGCCGGACAGCTTACCTTACGTAGACGTTAGGGGCTCACAGGCTGAGCTCACCTCGCCACACCACAGGTTAGGTTCGGTTCGGTTCGGTTCGGTTCGGTTCGCTCGGCTCAGCGTAAAGCGCCGAGGTCAGGGTTACGTTCGTTCACCTTCGGGCGCCACACTTTCGGTTGAAAGGTCGCGACGGGACGACGTCGGCAGGCACGCCGCAAACGAACAAAAACGTACAGACGGGGGAGCAGCACGACCACGACCAGACACCGAGCGCGAACGAGACACACGCGAACCACCCCCACCGGCCAAAGGGCACCACACAACAACCCCCCAGAGCACCACGTGTCGACACCAGAGCAACCCGCCGCTCACGCGACAGACATGGCTGGCACCGAAGGGCAACCGCCCGCAACTGCGCTTTCCGCGCCGGCCCGGATGCACGTCGTGCTACAACAACACCACTACCGTACACAGCCGCTGTTCACAACATCACTATCAATGGCGCGCCCGCGGCTCGCCGCCGTCGCAGTCGCAGCCCCAACGCCAGCACTTTTGCACCACCATTCACACGCACCGCAACACAGCTCGCCGACACAGCCGAACAAAACAAACACCACACAACAACAGCAACAACGCCGCCGCCTCTACTTGTGCCGGCGACCCACCCCGCCGATGGCGCACCTTTCGCCAGCCGGCAATCGACACACACGCACGCACCCACCCACCGGGGCCCAGTGCAAAAAAAAAAAAACACAAAAACAAAAAAACAAAACAACACAAACGACACGGGAAGCGCACACCGCCACTTCGCGCGCACGCCACCAACCAGTCGTCGTCTCAAAATAACAAACACAAACAAAATAAACTAACAACTAGGGCAACACAAAACAAAAACGCCTCGCACGAACCGCCCACAAAAAGGACAAGCACACGCACAGCCTCTGCTGACGACCACGACGCAGCGGCACGCTGCTCCTGTCCCGCGCCCCGCGCCCCGCGCCCCACTCGATTCACAACTCACGCGACACCGTCAACGACGGGCTCGCTTCCCGCAACCTACCACCTTTCCGCCACGACGCACAGCCCCAGCCCCACCCGACGACTGCACTTTCACCACCGCCTCCCCCTTCCCCCCCAAAACACACACACACACACAGCCAGCCAAAAACGCACTCGCGACCCACACATGCACGTGCATCGGCACACGCCAACCAGTCAACGTCGACAACCACACGCAAGGCTCGAAACGAAAACGAAACCGGCGTCCTTCCACGTTGCCATCAAGCTACGCGACACAAGACACAAGGAACCAACACAACAGCCGGCCCCACTAATTCCCACTCTCACGCCGCAAAAAGCACACCGAAACCGCCAAACACGCACGCACATTCCCCTTCGCACTGACACCACCGACCGGCTCGCTACCACACACCCTCTCGGCAGCCGTTTCACGCCAATTCGCCACACAGTCGACAAGCGCCCGCCCTGTACGGCACACGCAACGACGCAGCGCAGCAAAGGGCGCCCGCAACACATACCTCTCCGCCGCCCGACGCGCCAACCGCCACACCACACCGCCAGCCACTCGCAAATTGTGCACTGCCACCAGCCACACGTCCAACACGCCGCGCCGCCTCCGGCCACCCGCCAGGGGGCGCTCACGTCCGCGACAACAGCGCGGCCCGCCGGGCCGGGCCGAACCGAACCGAGCCGCCGCTGCTCTGCACTCGGCACGGCCACACCCTGCTGCAGACCGGGCTCGTCCCTCTGTACGCGTCTGCCTGCGCATCAACACAACACGACCTTTTTTTTTTTTTTTTTCTCCTCTCTCTACCGCCATCCCTTCTTCTCGCGTTTTACCCGTTGTTGCAGCAGCGGCGCACACCTACACATCCACAGCCCCAGCCGAGCCGGCCTCACCTCAGGGCCCGCCGCCAGCGTCTCCTCCTCGGGCACAGGTGCGGTGCTGTGGCCGCCCATCCAACCGCATTGCTGGCCGTCCAGCCACCAGGCGTTCCCACTGCCGCGAGCCACGCCGCGCACCGACCCTGCTGCAGAAAACGAAGCATAGCCAGAGACCGACCGATACACAAAGCAAGCCGTCGCCTCGCCTCTTGTCCTTCCTGCCTTCCTTCCGCCCCCGCCCTTCTCACACCACCGCCTCTCCACTTTCGCCCCCCCCTCCTTTTTTTTTTTTGTTTTCTTCTTTCTTTCTTTCTTTGGCCCTCTCTCCTTCCCGCCATGGCGGTTACGGCACCGCCTGCAGCGGCAGATTTTTTGCGCCCACACGCCTACTCCTACCACCATTAACCTTGCCCTGCCCTGCCCTGCCCTGCCCTGCCCTGCCCATCAACGTCGCAGTCGAACCGACGCTTGCCAACACACTGCCCACGTTCCTTTCTCTTTTCGGCCTACGCCCATTACGCGCCGCCGCCACAGCGCCTTCCCTTCCCACAACACACCGACGTCATCACACGCACCCAAAACAGGGGCCACGACCGTGTTCCTCGCCCACTCCCATCCCGCACGGTACGCACATTCCCAACTACTACCGCGCACCCTCCCTTTCCAATCTGTGTGTGTCTCTCTGTGTCTGTGTCCTGTCCGCGCGTGACGCCTCTCAACATCCGCCGTCCCCCGTCCCGTTTTCGCCCCCATGCCGTCGTCGCGCCGCCTCCGCCCCTGTCCGCCCCGCACCACACCATACACCGCTGCTTGTCCCGGCCGTTGCCACCAAAGGCGCCGACCGCAAACGCGCCACGCCGCAGCCCCCGTGCGTCTCGCGCTCGCTTGCATCTCCGTGCCGACGCTGCCTCTCTTCCCGCTCGCACTCGACCTCGACAACACAGTCTTTGGCTCCGCCACTGCGTGTTCCGGTGGTACGCACGCTGCAACACGTATGTATTCATTACCAGAGCGATGGCGAGGCATGACAGCATCTCTGTCTGACCAGAGAGTTCTTTATCGCTGCTAGTCGGCGCTTGGACCGCGCCAGACGACAGTAGTGGCACGCACCGGGTCGCCAGGAACAGTTGTTATATATATATATTGTAGCGCGAGTCGGGAGAGGTAGTAGTCGGTCGACAGTAGTAGCGGGTGGACGGTTGTACTGAGCGGGCGTCGGCGGCGTGCTCTGCTCGTCTCGCGACTCTGGTCACGGTTCGGGACGATGTATAGTCTATTGTGTTATAATCAAAAGGTGGTGTGACGCTGCATTGCGCAAATCTGATAACGTATGTTCATTGTACTTATTTTGTTCAACAACAAAAGCCCCACTATTACTTTTTTTCTAAAGTAACTTTTGTCTCTTAACGAAAAACATTCACTTTTTAAAGACTACTTCCTATGGCATTTCCCTCCAAGGAGTGCAATTAATTACCAGCCAGCACTCATTCATTGCACACAGCTGTGTAAGGGGTATCTACAATTGAGGAGCGGATATAAATGCAATTTTTTGTTTTTTTTGTTTTTTTTTTTTTTGTGTGTGTGTGTGTGTGTGTGTGTGTGTGTTGTAACCTCCCAGCAAAATTTAAAATAATGGACAATGTTATTTACGGATGCTAATGGACATTGCGCTAATTGTAACCTCGCCCACAATGAGAGGTATTGAAAATGGCAACAAAAATGTGAAATTCGCAATCTGACTCAAATATAAAGTCTTCACACAACATTTAAAAAAAGTCCGTTCAGTGACAAGAAACTTCAATTACACCGAAATAACGGTCTTTGGCCCTGTGCAAAACAATCAGAATTAAAGTCTTACCTCCGAATAAATGGATGTCACATTTCTGCTCTGGTTGTTGCGCAGCGCTTGGAGGAACTGCATTGCAAATAATAATATTCTCTTTTTTTGTCATTTTAGTGACATTTTTCTTCAAAGACGTGGAATGAAATGTGAAGTGCAACGAACTCTTTAGTTCAATAAACAATTAAATGTTTGAAAAATGCTTTTGAAATAAAAATTATTATTGGGGAACTTGTTGGAGAATAATTACAATAAATACAATTTTTCATTATCTAATGATTATATTAATTAACAGTATACCTTATTCACCATCTTGACCAGTGTTGCCGACCGCCTACATCACACAACCGCACTCGGCTGCTACTACTGACCGACCGCTCTGCATGACGACTATTAGCGTACTGCACGCGACGACTACTGACAGAGTACAGCCCTCAACTACACAGAGCTACGGACTCGCAACGACTACTCACTGACTGACTGACTGACTGAGAACCGCTCGCAACACTCGCGCAGTCCAGCGCAAACTCTCTGGTCACAGATGCTACAATGTCTCGCCATCGCTACTATGTTACATACGTGTTTCAGTGTCTTTTTCATTGGGGTAACGATCTTTGGCTCTTTTGATTCTGAATACAGGGCCAAAGGTCAACGCTGCTGCCCTTATACAATTTATCAGGTTTCATTATGTCTGTTGCAATGTTACATACGGTTCACTCTTTCATTAATATTATCGTTGGGTTTGTTTTGTAGGGACGTTAACATTCTGGCACATTTTTATTATCATCGGACTCTCTGCTATTTGTGCAGGGAGGTTATACCTGGGTCCATTTCCATTTCCATTTACATTTTAATATTGATAGACTTTTTGTTTTCTTGTTGTTTTTCCTTCTTTTTTTTTTTTGTTTGTTTTGTTTTTCCCGCTCTCACCACCACCGCCGCATCACGCCTTCCGTTTTCTTGGTTTCTTTTCTGTTCTTCAACTGCTTCAACATCACCGCGCCCCATTTCCACACCACAGCCGTCAGCCTCCAAGACGGGCGGGCGCAGTGTGCCCATTTCCGGCGCACAAGCACACCCGTACGGTACTCTCCTCGCCCCCACGCCACCAACAACACAGCGACCACGCGGCTTTCAGGCATGGCACGGCACGGCACCGGCGAAATGCGCCGCCCCCGCCCCTCCGCGCATCCGTCCGTCTCGCCACGTTCACTGACAGCCGCGTCTGCGGCTACACCACGACAACCACAACACAACACCGCTCCCCTCCCTGGCAACTCACATTGTTTTTCTCCTCCTCTTTTGCACAAACCACAACGCCGAGCACAGGCGCAAGCCACCCACACCGCGCCCCTCCCCGTCCCGTCTTTGGCCGCCGCTCCTCGTTTCCTCGTTTGCCCCCTCCCATCTCCCGAAATGCCATGCCAGCAGCGTTACGCATGCCCCTCCCCTGTCCACACAACACTACCGCCTAACGAACAGCCTTCCGGGCCACATGCAGGGCACGCCCACCTCCAAACACTGCCAATTCACGGACGCACGCACGCACGCACACACGCACACACGCACACACACACACACACACACACACACACACACACACACACACACACACACACACACTCACTTTCTCGACACCTTTCTGTACGGAGGGTGCGTCATCTCGACCGTGACAGAGTGACGGCAACTATCGACGATCCATTTCCCCCCCACTGGTAAAACATGTCCACTAACACCTACATACATCATTCAAGTACACAGACAATAGCATACACACAATGGGAGGGCACACGAACATGGACGGCACGGCACTGTCATACACTCTTCCTCAGAACCATATCAACAAACGTTACGTACATCCGGGAAAGCGAAAGCGAAAGCGAAAGCAAAAGCAAAGGCAAAGCCCAATGCAGCCGTCAAAGGTAACGTTCACCACGGCAGACACTTGCAGCCGCGCCGCCGTTAAACGCATTTCAGTGCGGCTCCAATACGCCTCCGACACGGGAACGTTCCGTTGCTCTACGAATGCGTTTCTCCCCTTTTTCCCTTCCTCTCTCTTTTGCCCCCCCTCCTTGCACTCTTGCCTCATTCCTCACGTTCTGCCCAGACATTCGACCGATCAAAGTCAACCTTTCGTTACCGTTCTCAGCGCGACGGTGTACAACAGTATGACGGGTGTGCCCACGACTTCGGTTCAGTTGCGGTGACGCCGGTCTATCGCGCCGATCGACAGTTACTCAGGGGGCGACGGATCGGACCACGTCACCGACACACAAAACACTTTCAAACAAACAAATACATACCGGATGGACACAGACAAACACGTGTACAGACATTCGCCAAACAAACGACCGCCGCCGCCGTCGTCGCGCTTACTGTACTGCACTGGACACGCGTGCATCTTGAATGACGACATCGGTGTGCGTGCGTCGTACGCAATCAGTCAGACACGGCTATCAAACATCAGAGTCGAATGGTACATCATCGTGCGTGTCGCCGTACACGTACAGTACAATACAACAACAATGCGTCTTAATGGCACGTTCATTTCAACGTCACTCACACACCTCCACGCTGCAGTTACGTCGCACCATTGTCAAACTCGGCGTACAGCAAAGGGAATAGTGGGCGGCAAAAAAAAAAAAAACCAAACAAAAACATTTCACATTTCACCCTCGCCATGTATGATGTGCAAACAAAACAAACCCGCAAACGGCCGTCGTTACGGTGACACAAAAGTCGCCGATCGCACTGTCCCCCCTCGCAGACGGGTAACACACACACACACACACACACACACACACACACACACACACCAACAACACCAATGGGTCAAAAACCACGCCAACGAGGCGTGCCACCATTCCACGCCACGGCGACCAACCTCGTGGCCGTACCCCGCGCAACACGCTTTGACGCGCCCCCCCCACCCACAATCAAAATGCACACATACATCACAGCCGTCCACACAAACAACAACAACAACAATTCCGCCCTTCCCGCAAAAGGCAAGTTGGTGGCCCTGAAAAGGGCCGTTTTGCCGCTCTCGCAACGGAGGAGCCTTCTCCATCCTTCCTTCCATTCCAGAGCCACCTCCTTACTTGGAGCTCGTGTACTTGGTCACCGCCTTCGTGCCCTCGCTCACGGCGTGCTTGGCCAGCTCGCCAGGCAGCAACAGCCGCACAGCGGTCTGGATCTCGCGGGACGTGATGGTCGAGCGCTTGTTGTAGTGCGCCAGGCGAGACGCCTCGGCCGCAATGCGCTCGAAAATGTCGTTCACGAAGCTGTTCATGATGCTCATCGCCTTCGACGAGATGCCCGTGTCAGGGTGCACCTGCTTCAGCACCTTGTAGATGTAGATGGCATAGCTCTCCTTCCTCTTGCGCTTCTTCTTCTTGTCGCCCTTCGAAATGTTCTTCTGCGCCTTGCCAGCCTTCTTGGCGGCCTTCCCGCTAGTCTTGGGCGGCATCTCGAACCAACGTACGGCAGCAGCAACACCAGTAGCAAGCGCTCCGCTCTAGTCAGCGTCTCCCCACACAGTGGCACCCGCCGCCAGCCGCCGCCGCACCTTTACCAGCTCGCCCTGTTGCGGCCGCCGACCAATGGGGCGTCAGGTCAGCCCAGAAGACTCACCACCACTTCTTCCTCTCAGCGATTTCCAGTTATCATAAGCGCTGTCCACCGCCAACCACACCCTGCAGCCTTGGTAGGAAATGCCTCTCGGTAAACCCTACATTCACGATAGCCTGGGATGTTCCACACCCAGTCCAGATGAAAGGAGGCCGCGCGCGCGCCGGCACGCACTCCGCTGCTCGACTCGCTGCCGCTCGCACCGGTCGTTTTCGTTTCCGTTTCGTGTGCACCGTCGCTAGCCCATCGCCATGTCCGGACGCGGAAAGGGAGGCAAAGTCAAGGGCAAGTCAAAGTCCCGCTCAAGCAGGGCTGGGCTCCAGTTCCCGGTCGGCAGAATCCACCGCCTCCTGCGCAAGGGAAACTACGCAGAGCGCGTCGGCGCCGGGGCGCCCGTCTACCTCGCCGCCGTCATGGAGTACCTCGCGGCTGAGGTGCTCGAGCTGGCCGGAAACGCGGCCCGCGACAACAAGAAGACGCGCATCATCCCGCGCCACCTGCAGCTTGCCATCCGCAACGACGAGGAGCTCAACAAGCTCCTGTCGGGCGTCACCATCGCACAGGGTGGTGTCCTGCCCAACATCCAGGCCGTCCTGCTGCCAAAGAAGACCGAGAAGAAGGCCTAAAGGAGGCCAGGCAATCGCAGCCGCCGCGTGCTCCCCTGCACGCAACGCGCTTTGCCGGCTCGGCCCGGCCCACAACAATCGGCCCTTTTCAGGGCCACCACACAAACCTACGTCCAAAGCAAAATTTCAGTCGTCCTCGCCGCACCTTGTTTTGTTTTAACTTTGCACTGTCACAGCACAGCCGCCGCCGGCGCACGTCCGCCATCTTGTCGTCCACACAGCCCGTGTGGCCCAACACACACACACACACACACACATTTTGCACGGTCGCAGTCGCCTTCCAAACCGACAACGGCAGCAACAATGACCATTGTTAAAGGGAGGCGTGTCGACACACCGCCCTCCACTCCCGCGCGCAACGGCCGTCGACACGAACGAAACAGCTGATCCGGCCGCCTATGCCCACACGCCTTGCCTCGGAAACCCCAACGCCGCCGCAAACAAACACACAGAGCCAAACCACGCAAGCAAATAATCACCGCCTCTCGCACAACAACACACAGCCCGCCATCTCCGTCGCGATCGATACAAAGACACACAATAACAAACACACAAACGAAGCAGCTCCACACACAGCCAGCCACATGACACGTTTCCTTTCCTTCTCCCCTCCCAGTCACATCACGTCGCTCAAACGGAAAGAAAGAAAGAAACAAACAAACAACACAGCGCACACACGCAGCAACAACAACACAGACTCTTTCGCACTTTTCAACTTCCGAACAGTGTGGTGGCCCTGAAAAGGGCCGTTTTCTAGTCTCTCCCACCCACAAGCACGGCCGCGGGAAGGCCAGCGCCCGCTGCGACGCAGCCTAACCGCCGAAACCGTACAGGGTGCGCCCCTGCCTCTTCAGGGCGTACACCACGTCCATGGCCGTCACAGTCTTGCGCTTGGCGTGCTCAGTGTACGTCACCGCGTCGCGGATCACGTTCTCCAGGAACACCTTCAGCACCCCGCGGGTCTCCTCGTAGATCAGACCAGAGATGCGCTTCACGCCGCCCCTGCGAGCCAGGCGGCGGATGGCGGGCTTCGTGATGCCCTGGATGTTGTCGCGCAACACCTTGCGGTGCCGCTTGGCGCCACCCTTGCCGAGCCCCTTTCCTCCCTTGCCGCGGCCTGTCATCCTTCCTTCCTCGGGCAAAGCAAAACGTGCACAAACAGCAGCTGCAGCGGCTGGCGAGTCGGCTACGGTCTGCGCCCAGCGCGCCCGCCGCCCCCCTATATAGACTCTGGCCCGCCCTCCCCCCCACCACGCGCAACCGAGGGCATATAAGCGCAGCACGGAGGCGCGCGGGCCCGTTGTCAAGGCAGCACCGGACGCCGCGCCGCACCTAACCTCCACGCACGCCGCTCCGCTACCGCTACCGCTACCGCCATGGCCCGCACAAAGCAAACGGCCCGCAAGTCCACCGGCGGAAAGGCGCCGCGCAAACAGCTCGCCACCAAGGCGGCGAGGAAGAGCGCGCCCGCCACCGGAGGCGTCAAGAAGCCCCACCGCTACAGGCCGGGCACCGTCGCCCTGCGAGAAATCAGGCGCTACCAGAAGAGCACAGAGCTGCTCATCCGCAAGCTGCCATTCCAGCGCCTAGTGCGCGAGATCGCCCAGGACTTCAAGACCGACCTGCGCTTCCAGAGCTCCGCAGTCATGGCCCTGCAGGAGGCCAGCGAGGCCTACCTCGTCGGCCTCTTCGAAGACACCAACCTGTGCGCAATCCACGCCAAGCGCGTCACCATCATGCCCAAGGACATCCAGCTCGCGCGCCGCATCCGCGGCGAGCGCGCCTAAACCGCGCCGCGGCACCGCACCGCACAAACAAAAACGGCCCTTTTCAGGGCCACTAACATCTCTCCGTCGCGAGCAAACTTTGTCGGTCGCCTGCCTCTCGCCCCGCAACCCAAAAACAAAAACCACCACTTCCCGTCCGTCCGCCACACCCGCTCACTCTGCCTGCCTGCTAGCAGCGCGCAACAATCACACATCATCCCTCCCCGGCGCTCAAAGCGCACAATACCCAACGGCCGACGTCACACCGCACGGGTGGGTGGGTGGCTGGCTGGCTGGCCGGCCGCCCGCCGCTTTCGTTTCGAAAACAAAAAAAACCCGCACTCCACTCCGACGGCCAACGGCCAGGCAGGCGCGCTCGCTCGCTCGCTCTACACGCCACCGAAATCCCCGCCGACTCCTTCCACATCTCAACGTGCCCCCCGTTGCAAAACATAACACACACAAAGGAACAAAACAAAACACAGACCAGACACGACTAGACAAGACAGACATCCGAGAAGAACGAACGCAGGCAAGCCAACCAACGTATTCAAACAAAACAACGTGACAGAAAACCAACCGTCGGCCGCCGCCACAAACACGGCGACAATCAACCACGACAACAACAACACCGCTTACCGCTACCGCCGCCCACACCCGCCACCGACCCCCGCAATCCAACCACCACGGCACGCAAACAGCATCCCCACGGGCATACAGAAACGCCAGACAGACACCCACACCAAACGCAACACGACAATCAAAACCTTCCCCGACGTGCTTTGATGGCCCTGAGAAGGGCCGTTTTGGGCCGCGCGTCTCTTGCGCGCCACTAGACGACGACGGGGGGTGGGGACGACGGAGTCAAGCGCCAAACCCTTCCTTTCCCATCTCTTTCTCCTCTACTCTACTTCTTCTTCTTGGGCGAAGCCTTCGCCTTAGACGGCGTCGTCGCCTTCTTCGGGCGCGGCGCCTTCGGCTTCTTCGTCGGAACCTTGGCGGCCTTCTTCGCCTTCGACGGCGACTTGGCCTTGGCCGGCTTGGCCGCAGCCGCCTTCTTCGCACCCGCGGGAGCGGCCGACGCCGCAGACGCCTTCTTGGCGGCGCCCGCCTTCCGACCGGTCGCCGCCTTCACGCCACCAGCCTTCTTTGCGCCGGCCGCACGGGCGCCCTTCTTCTCCTTGCTGGCCGGAGCGGCGCGCTTCTTCTTGGCACCGCCAGCACGAGCCTTGCCGCCCTCGGCCGCCCCCCCGCCGCCGGCGCCGGCAAGCTTGAACGAGCCGGACGCGCCCTTCCCCTTCGTCTGCACCAGCTCGCCCGCCACGACGGCCGACTTGAGGTACTTCTTGATAAACGGCGCCAGCTTCTCCGCGTCCAGCTTGTAGTGCGCGGCTATGTACTTCTTGATCGCCTGCAGCGACGACCCGCCGCGCTCCTTCAGACTCTTGATGGCGGCCGTCACCATCTCAGAGGTGCGCGGGTGCGCAGGCTTGGCGCGCGGCTTCTTCGCAGACGACGCAGACTTGGCCTTCTTCGTAGTGCCGGTGGCGGCGGGTGCCGCAGCAGTCTCGTTCGTAGCCGCCTGATCTGCCATTTCGACGACGCGCGTAACACACAGCGAGAGCGAGCGGGACGGCAGGCACGCAAGCACAGCACAGCAGCAGAGCAGAGAATCACAAGGCCCAGCCAGTGTCGCGGGCGGGCGCGGACGGCCGAGAGAGCGGCCGCCACTCTGCGCGCCGCCGCGCCGCGCCTCCCGCGCTTGCTACCGCCCAACGTCCGACAGCCTGTGCGGAGCAGCCCCAAACCTGCGCCACAACCGCCCGCGCCTTTCAAACCACCGAGGATGGGGCTACACACAGCCACACCACAGTCGCCAACCAGTCGCCACGGCAGCGCCGCAAACCACGGCCAAACTGCAGCTACCGCGCGCTACAGCCTGGGTCGGCCCGCCGAGAATCGCCGCCCCCGCCCAAATGCCGCCCCCACAGCCCCAGCCGACGACCCGCCACAATGGCCAAACCTTCGGCAAAACTCCCACACCGTCGCCGCGGCAGCCCGGCCAGCGCGGCCGGCGCCACAGCCACACAAGCCGAGGCGTGCGGCGATGACGGCCGTGCAAACGCGCCTCCGCCGCCCCATCGCCTTCCGTCGCCCTCCCGCCGTTTCCCGATCGGCCCGCAGCCGTCGGGCCACATCGCGCGCCGTCCTCCTCCTCTCGCCCGCCAACATTCACAGCCGTTTCTCAACAATTGCCCGCCGCAAACGGACGCCGCCTGCGCAACAGGCGCCGCCGCCCCTCGCCGCTTCCCACCCACAACCCCTCGACCGAGGCAAACCGCAATCCGAATCTACAGACCAACCCAATCTGCCGTCAAGCACACACGACAGCCGACCTTACACGTTACGCGTTACACATTACGTTTACACGTCTACGTTAGGTTAGGTTAGGTGGACGTGGGTTAGGTTAAGGGGACTTGGGTTAGGTTAAGCGTCAAACCTAGGTTAAGCATTCAAACACGTCAGGCGTCAGAGGTTAGGTTAGGTTAGGTTAGGTTACACGTTAGGTTAGGTTAAGGGGTCAGTGCTAGGTTAAGAAGCGTCAAACGTAGGTTAAAAAAGCGTTCAAACGTGAGGCGTGAGCCGGACAGCTTACCTTACGTAGACGTTAGGGGCTCACAGGCTGAGCTCACCTCGCCACACCACAGGTTAGGTTCGGTTCGGTTCGGTTCGGTTCGGTTCGCTCGGCTCAGCGTAAAGCGCCGAGGTCAGGGTTACGTTCGTTCACCTTCGGGCGCCACACTTTCGGTTGAAAGGTCGCGACGGGACGACGTCGGCAGGCACGCCGCAAACGAACAAAAACGTACAGACGGGGGAGCAGCACGACCACGACCAGACACCGAGCGCGAACGAGACACACGCGAACCACCCCCACCGGCCAAAGGGCACCACACAACAACCCCCCAGAGCACCACGTGTCGACACCAGAGCAACCCGCCGCTCACGCGACAGACATGGCTGGCACCGAAGGGCAACCGCCCGCAACTGCGCTTTCCGCGCCGGCCCGGATGCACGTCGTGCTACAACAACACCACTACCGTACACAGCCGCTGTTCACAACATCACTATCAATGGCGCGCCCGCGGCTCGCCGCCGTCGCAGTCGCAGCCCCAACGCCAGCACTTTTGCACCACCATTCACACGCACCGCAACACAGCTCGCCGACACAGCCGAACAAAACAAACACCACACAACAACAGCAACAACGCCGCCGCCTCTACTTGTGCCGGCGACCCACCCCGCCGATGGCGCACCTTTCGCCAGCCGGCAATCGACACACACGCACGCACCCACCCACCGGGGCCCAGTGCAAAAAAAAAAAACACAAAAACAAAAAAACAAAACAACACAAACGACACGGGAAGCGCACACCGCCACTTCGCGCGCACGCCACCAACCAGTCGTCGTCTCAAAATAACAAACACAAACAAAATAAACTAACAACTAGGGCAACACAAAACAAAAACGCCTCGCACGAACCGCCCACAAAAAGGACAAGCACACGCACAGCCTCTGCTGACGACCACGACGCAGCGGCACGCTGCTCCTGTCCCGCGCCCCGCGCCCCGCGCCCCACTCGATTCACAACTCACGCGACACCGTCAACGACGGGCTCGCTTCCCGCAACCTACCACCTTTCCGCCACGACGCACAGCCCCAGCCCCACCCGACGACTGCACTTTCACCACCGCCTCCCCCTTCCCCCCCAAAACACACACACACACACAGCCAGCCAAAAACGCACTCGCGACCCACACATGCACGTGCATCGGCACACGCCAACCAGTCAACGTCGACAACCACACGCAAGGCTCGAAACGAAAACGAAACCGGCGTCCTTCCACGTTGCCATCAAGCTACGCGACACAAGACACAAGGAACCAACACAACAGCCGGCCCCACTAATTCCCACTCTCACGCCGCAAAAAGCACACCGAAACCGCCAAACACGCACGCACATTCCCCTTCGCACTGACACCACCGACCGGCTCGCTACCACACACCCTCTCGGCAGCCGTTTCACGCCAATTCGCCACACAGTCGACAAGCGCCCGCCCTGTACGGCACACGCAACGACGCAGCGCAGCAAAGGGCGCCCGCAACACATACCTCTCCGCCGCCCGACGCGCCAACCGCCACACCACACCGCCAGCCACTCGCAAATTGTGCACTGCCACCAGCCACA
>NW_026047257.1:40000-41802 GCF_023864345.2 Schistocerca serialis cubense
CCACGGCGACCAACCTCGTGGCCGTACCCCGCGCAACACGCTTTGACGCGCCCCCCCCACCCACAATCAAAATGCACACATACATCACAGCCGTCCACACAAACAACAACAACAACAATTCCGCCCTTCCCGCAAAAGGCAAGTTGGTGGCCCTGAAAAGGGCCGTTTTGCCGCTCTCGCAACGGAGGAGCCTTCTCCATCCTTCCTTCCATTCCAGAGCCACCTCCTTACTTGGAGCTCGTGTACTTGGTCACCGCCTTCGTGCCCTCGCTCACGGCGTGCTTGGCCAGCTCGCCAGGCAGCAACAGCCGCACAGCGGTCTGGATCTCGCGGGACGTGATGGTCGAGCGCTTGTTGTAGTGCGCCAGGCGAGACGCCTCGGCCGCAATGCGCTCGAAAATGTCGTTCACGAAGCTGTTCATGATGCTCATCGCCTTCGACGAGATGCCCGTGTCAGGGTGCACCTGCTTCAGCACCTTGTAGATGTAGATGGCATAGCTCTCCTTCCTCTTGCGCTTCTTCTTCTTGTCGCCCTTCGAAATGTTCTTCTGCGCCTTGCCAGCCTTCTTGGCGGCCTTCCCGCTAGTCTTGGGCGGCATCTCGAACCAACGTACGGCAGCAGCAACACCAGTAGCAAGCGCTCCGCTCTAGTCAGCGTCTCCCCACACAGTGGCACCCGCCGCCAGCCGCCGCCGCACCTTTACCAGCTCGCCCTGTTGCGGCCGCCGACCAATGGGGCGCGCGCGCAACCGGCCGCCGCACCCGAGCCCATAAAGCACCCCCACCCCGGCTGCGCCGGCACGCACTCCGCTGCTCGACTCGCTGCCGCTCGCACCGGTCGTTTTCGTTTCCGTTTCGTGTGCACCGTCGCTAGCCCATCGCCATGTCCGGACGCGGAAAGGGAGGCAAAGTCAAGGGCAAGTCAAAGTCCCGCTCAAGCAGGGCTGGGCTCCAGTTCCCGGTCGGCAGAATCCACCGCCTCCTGCGCAAGGGAAACTACGCAGAGCGCGTCGGCGCCGGGGCGCCCGTCTACCTCGCCGCCGTCATGGAGTACCTCGCGGCTGAGGTGCTCGAGCTGGCCGGAAACGCGGCCCGCGACAACAAGAAGACGCGCATCATCCCGCGCCACCTGCAGCTTGCCATCCGCAACGACGAGGAGCTCAACAAGCTCCTGTCGGGCGTCACCATCGCACAGGGTGGTGTCCTGCCCAACATCCAGGCCGTCCTGCTGCCAAAGAAGACCGAGAAGAAGGCCTAAAGGAGGCCAGGCAATCGCAGCCGCCGCGTGCTCCCCTGCACGCAACGCGCTTTGCCGGCTCGGCCCGGCCCACAACAATCGGCCCTTTTCAGGGCCACCACACAAACCTACGTCCAAAGCAAAATTTCAGTCGTCCTCGCCGCACCTTGTTTTGTTTTAACTTTGCACTGTCACAGCACAGCCGCCGCCGGCGCACGTCCGCCATCTTGTCGTCCACACAGCCCGTGTGGCCCAACACACACACACACACACACACATTTTGCACGGTCGCAGTCGCCTTCCAAACCGACAACGGCAGCAACAATGACCATTGTTAAAGGGAGGCGTGTCGACACACCGCCCTCCACTCCCGCGCGCAACGGCCGTCGACACGAACGAAACAGCTGATCCGGCCGCCTATGCCCACACGCCTTGCCTCGGAAACCCCAACGCCGCCGCAAACAAACACACAGAGCCAAACCACGCAAGCAAATAATCACCGCCTCTCGCACAACAACACACAGCCCGCCATCTCCGTCGCGATCGATACAAAGACACACAATAA
>NW_026047258.1:2500-5000 GCF_023864345.2 Schistocerca serialis cubense
GTTTTCTTTTGCAGCCCCCACTCAGACCTACTTACTCTTGTGAGAGCACCAGAAACGGCAGATAATTTCCTTTGGATATTTTTTACATGGGGGGTGAATAGGAGCCTTTCATCAAGTGTGATGCCGAGGTATGTATGTTCCTGGACAAACCTAATCCTTTCCCCATCAAGTTCAAGTCTAGGTGGTCTTTCTCTATCAAATTTACCTTTGATGGTTATGGCTACCGTTTTCTGTTTGGAGATCCCTAGTTTATTCTGTGTGGTCCATTCGCTTATGGCTTGTAGTGCTATCCTACCCCTTTCTTCGAGCTGCGACCTACTCTTCCCTTTTATGATGATGGCTAGATCATCTGCATAGGCCACTTTATCCCACTGCTCACCATCCTTCCGTTGTACCACTTCGTCAAATACAAGGTTCCAGAGAAAGGGGCCACATATAGAACCTTGTGGGCAGCCCTTTGTGATGTTTTTCGTAACTGACCCAGAGTTGCTGTAGACAGTGGCCTTCCTGTTCTTAAAGTAGTTTTCTACTAGGTGGTACATGTTTTGGGGACAACGCATCGCTCTAAGTCGCCTCATTACACTTGGCCACCATAAATTGTCGAAGGCGCCTGCTATGTCCACAAAAATGACAACAACATATTTTTCTTCACAGTTTGCACTGGAGACAACCTGCCTGATTGCCATTTCTGTGGATGCACCCTTTCTGAAGCCAAATTGGTTTGTTGCCTTTAGTCCTGACTCTTCATACCTTTTGTCCAGTCTGGTCACTATTAGCCTTTCTAATACTTTGCCAAGGATAGGGAGCAGGCAGATGGGTCGATAAGACTTCACCTCATCCCTTGGCTTTGTGATAGACTTAAGTAATATGCAGACATTTCCTATTTTCCAATTGTCTGGGAAAGTGGACTCTCTAAGGCAGCTGTTATAGGTATCAATGAGGAGAGCAGGATTGTGTTCCCATATCCGCTTTATAATGGCATCATCTATGCCATCTGGTCCTGTGGCTTTGTGTGGTTTGCATGCCTTCACTGCAGTCTCTATCTCTTGTGCTGTGAAGTCTGGCTCGTTTCCTTCATTTTGGTACCCTATATTTTGCTCCTTCACAGCTGATTGCTGTATTGTGTCCTCCTCTGGGTTGTCATCCGGTAGTAGGTTATTCAACAGTTCTTTCACTGTTTCCTGCCAGGTCATTGTAGGGCCTCTTCCTGCCACTTTTACATTACTGAGGACAGTTTCGGTGCCATATTTAGGGCGAAGGATTCTATCGGTCAGCTTCCAAGGGTCATTGCTGTTGCACTCCTTTACCCATTTCTTCCATGTATCTGTCTTCGCTTTCGTAATTTCTTTGTTATATTTATTTTTTGTGCTTCTGTAAGTTGTCTTTGCTGCCAGTATTTCTGCCTCACGATTTGCACGTCGCGCATTCTGGAGCCGGTGTCGAGCTGCAATTGTGTCCTGCCGCATTTTTGTCAATGTTTCATTCCACCAAGGAACAGCATTCTTCAGCCGTGTTCTTCTCCTCATGGCCTTCCTGCAGCTCTCCTGTATTGCTGTCTGTAGGAGGTCTACTTTCTCATTTACATTTGTTCCCACGGCGTTTGGCCAGTTTTCCACTCTGGTGGTCAGCTGGCAATCAAAAATTTGCCATTTTGCAAAGGTGGTGTTGTATCTCAGTAGCTCTTCTATGACCCTCTCCCTATGTTGTTTTGAGATCTCGAACGTGAAGTAGATAGGGACAGCGGGAATCTCGTTAATCCATTCATGCGCGTCACTAATTAGATGACGAGGCATTTGGCTACCTTAAGAGAGTCATAGTTACTCCCGCCGTTTACCCGCGCTTGCTTGAATTTCTTCACGTTGACATTCAGAGCACTGGGCAGAAATCACATTGCGTCAACACCCGCTAGGGCCATCGCAATGCTTTGTTTTAATTAGACAGTCGGATTCCCCCAGTCCGTGCCAGTTCTGAGTTGATCGTTGAATGGCGGCCGAAGAGAATCCGCGCACCCGCGCGCCCCCGGAGGAGCACGCTAAGGCGGACGCGGCCTCGCAGCAAGGAAGATCCGTGGGAGGCCAAGGCACGGGACCGAGCTCGGATCCTGCACGCAGGTTGAAGCACCGGGGCGCGAACGCCGCGCAGGCGCGCGCATCCTGCACCGCCGGCCAGCACGAGGCCGACCAACGGCGAGAGCAGACCACGCCCGCGCTAAACGCCCGCACTTACCGGCACCCCTACGGCACTCACCTCGCCCAGGCCCGGCACGTTAGCGCTGACCCACTTCCCGACCAAGCCCGACACGCCCCGATCCTCAGAGCCAATCCTTATCCCGAAGTTACGGATCCAATTTGCCGACTTCCCTTACCTACATTATTCTATCGACTAGAGGCTCTTCACCTTGGAGACCTGCTGCGGATATGGGTACGAACCGGCGCGACACCTCCACGTGGCCCTCTCCCGGATTTTCAAGGTCCGAGGGGAAGATCGGGACACCGCCGCA
>NW_026047258.1:10000-15000 GCF_023864345.2 Schistocerca serialis cubense
GGCGAGTAGACGCTTTAGGTGCGACCACCCGTGCTCCCAACTGAGCTTGCCGCTGCCGACAGAGGCCCGGGAGCGTGCTGTCGTGGCATTGCCGGCGGGAGACAACACGCGCCACCTACGGTGACCGGCAGCTCCAACGCCAGCGCCACAGAAGGACAAAAGCCCTACTTGGGTGCCGAAGCGAACTCTCCCAGCACAGCGCACGCGCCAACACGTCCGCACAGCTGCGATACAAACCACCTGCGAGAACCGCTGGGGCGACCGAGCAGCAGACGGCGTCGCGGCGCCGAGCGCCGGGCGGCGGCGCATCCTCAGCGCACAAAGTCCTCAATCGGACCAGCACACTGCAGATGGCCACCGCGCTTCGCACCGGGCCCGCGAGGACCTACTTTGGCCGCAAGGCGCCGCGAGCAGGGGGCGCCGGCGCGCAGCTGCGCCGCCTGCCGCGTCCGTCGGCCGGCGCGCCTGCCACCGGCCGCCCCCACCAGCCGGCTGTAGCGCGTGCGCCCACGCACCGCGCTGCCAGCACGCCGGGCGGCCCCCCCTCACCGGCCGGGGACGGTCCCACCCAGCCACCGCCGCGTATCGCCTCACACCCAGATCCCCTTTCACGTTCGTGGGCATGGTGGGTCCCCTTTCACGTTCGTGGGCATGGTGGGTATCCCTGAAACAACCGGTTAATAGCTCGACCGATCGTCGCCAACACTGATTCACCTCTAGCGAGAACAACCGCACCACAACGGGTTACCGGTTGTTCATTTGCGTAACGTCACCAGCAAACGTACACGTCCATCGCCATTTGCAACGAGTATTGCATGCCTGTGTCAGGTGTCACAACACACTACGTCTGCCCACATAGACGCAACAACATGTGCACGCCTAGAGAACACGTGGAAGGTAGACCCCGTACGTATGCGGTGTCCATTGCGCGAACGACTGTCAGCCCGCCTCTGCAGCATGTCGCAGATGTGGAACGCGGTGCAACATGCTATCACGGTGTGTGAGAAGAGACGACTACGTCCGAATACACGCTCCACTACATCAACAGACTGCTCATGCTGATCGCCATCCAGGGCGTCCGTTCCTCCCACACGTCTGTATGGCGTACCACACTGCAATCCAGCTCTTATAGGGAGACGACACGTAGCTGCGTGCACAATATTTGGACTGTATGGTCCGCCGTTGCTAGGCGCTGTCGTCATACGGTCACATGGGCCACGATGTATCATTCAGTACATACGGAGCAATGTGCAGTACAGTTTGTGGGTTTTGCGTACATCGGCGGACAGGTGACAGGCCGTACCACAACGTAGGCTGAGTACGTCGGCATGCGAAGGGCATTGAACATGCAAACTTCTCACCGACCAGCTTGCGAAGGCAGGGGGGAAGGGGGGGGGGCATGTACGTCCTGCTGCTATCCACACTACAGTGTATAGCAGGAGCATGTGGAAAGTCAGCAACACCTGCAAGGTGTTTAACATGACGCGATACACAGGGGACCGGGCAGTGCGAGTAGCGAACTATATTGCGAGGGTTGCGGTTAGGCAACACTACACTACTTTAACGGGTTGCATAACAATTACAGAGCAGGTTCAGCGACAACGTGCGTCAGGTTAAGGCGCAATATAGTTTAGGTTACGGCGCACTTTAGGTTAGGTTAAGGCACATTATAGGTTAGGTTAAGGCACAACATGGGTTACGTTAAGGCACAACATGGGTTACGTTAAGGCACAACATGGGTTAGGTTAAGGCACAACATGGGTTAGGTTAAGGCACAACATGGGTTAGGTTAAGGCACAACATGGGTTAGGTTAAGGCACAACATGGGTTAGGTTAAGGCACAACATGGGTTAGGTTAAGGCACAACATGGGTTAGGTTAAGGCACAACATGGGTTAGGTTAAGGCACAACATGGGTTAGGTTAAGGCACAACATGGGTTAGGTTAAGGCACAACATGGGTTAGGTTAAGGCACAACATGGGTTAGGTTAAGGCACAACATGGGTTAGGTTAAGGCACAACATGGGTTAGGTTAAGGCACAACATGGGTTAGGTTAAGGCACAACATGGGTTAGGTTAAGGCACAACATGGGTTAGGTTAAGGCACAACATGGGTTAGGTTAAGGCACAACATGGGTTAGGTTAAGGCACAACATGGGTTAGGTTAAGGCACAACATGGGTTAGGTTAAGGCACAACATGGGTTAGGTTAAGGCACAACATGGGTTAGGTTAAGGCACAACATGGGTTAGGTTAAGGCACAACATGGGTTAGGTTAAGGCACAACATGGGTTAGGTTAAGGCACAACATGGGTTAGGTTAAGGCACAACATGGGTTAGGTTAAGGCACAACATGGGTTAGGTTAAGGCACAACATGGGTTAGGTTAAGGCACAACATGGGTTAGGTTAAGGCACAACATGGGTTAGGTTAAGGCACAACATGGGTTAGGTTAAGGCACAACATGGGTTAGGTTAAGGCACAACATGGGTTAGGTTAAGGCACAACATGGGTTAGGTTAAGGCACAACATGGGTTAGGTTAAGGCACAACATGGGTTAGGTTAAGGCACAACATGGGTTAGGTTAAGGCACAACATGGGTTAGGTTAAGGCACAACATGGGTTAGGTTAAGGCACACCATGGGTTAGGTTAAGGCACACCATGGGTTAGGTTAAGGCACACCATGGGTTAGGTTAAGGCACAACATGGGTTAGGTTAAGGCACAACATGGGTTAGGTTAAGGCACAACATGGGTTAGGTTAAGGCACAACATGGGTTAGGTTAAGGCACAACATGGGTTAGGTTAAGGCACAACGTAGGTTAGGTTAAGGCACAACGTGGGTTAGGTTAAGGCACAACGTGGGTTAGGTTAAGGCACAACGTGGGTTAGGTTAAGGCACAACGTGGGTTAGGTTAAGGCACAACATGGGTTAGGTTAAGGCACAACATGGGTTAGGTTAAGGCACACCATGGGTTAGGTTAAGGCACAACATGGGTTAGGTTAAGGCACAACATGGGTTAGGTTAAGGCACAACATGGGTTAGGTTAAGGCACAACATGGGTTAGGTTAAGGCACAACATGGGTTAGGTTAAGGCACAACATGGGTTAGGTTAAGGCACAACGTAGGTTAGGTTAAGGCACAACGTGGGTTAGGTTAAGGCACAACGTGGGTTACGTTAAGGCACAACATGGGTTAGGTTAAGGCACAACATGGGTTAGGTTAAGGCACAACATGGGTTAGGTTAAGGCACAACATGGGTTAGGTTAAGGCACAACATGGGTTAGGTTACGGCACAACATGGGTTACGTTACGGCACAACATGGGTTACGTTACGGCACAACATGGGTTACGTTACGGCACAACATGGGTTACGTTACGGCACAACATGGGTTACGTTACGGCACAACATGGGTTACGTTACGGCACAAATTAGGTTAGGTTACGGCACAAATTAGGTTAGGTTAAGGCACAAATTAGGTTAGGTTAAGGCACAAATTAGGTTAGGTTAAGGCACAAATTAGGTTAGGTTAAGGCACAAATTAGGTTAGGTTAAGGCACAAATTAGGTTAGGTTAAGGCACAAATTAGGTTAGGTTAAGGCACAAATTAGGTTAGGTTAAGGCACGATATAGGTTAGGTTAAGGCACGATATAGGTTAGGTTAAGGCACGATATAGGTTAGGTTAAGGCACGATATAGGTTAGGTTAAGGCACGATATAGGTTAGGTTAAGGCACGATATAGGTTAGGTTAAGGCACGATATAGGTTAGGTTAAGGCACGATATAGGTTAGGTTAAGGTACGATATAGGTTAGGTTAAGGTACGATATAGGTTAGGTTAAGGTACGATATAGGTTAGGTTAAGGTACGATATAGGTTAGGTTAAGGTACGATATAGGTTAGGTTAAGGTACGATATAGGTTAGGTTAAGGTACGATATAGGTTAGGTTAAGGTACGATATAGGTTAGGTTAAGGTACGATATAGGTTAGGTTAAGGTACGATATAGGTTAGGTTAAGGTACGATATAGCGTAGGTTCAGATACACATTGTTGTAGGGAAAGGTGTATTGGGGGGGGGGGCGGCAGGTTCGTTGATAGTGATTATCGTAATTGGATGCCTGCGGTATTATCCGATTTGTCACGTCAGGATGCACTTTTGGCTCATGACAGGCGGCGCTCCGATTCCATGGTTGTGGCAGATCTGTGTCTTTCATTCCTGCCATTGTTTGTGTGCTGTGACAGGAGGCAGTATTGTGATGTTGGGTGCACCACTGTGTAGGACATGTGTGGGTGTTCGTGGCTTAGCTGAGCAATGTGCGGATGTCGGAAGGGTGGGATATTGTGTTTTCTGGGTGGACCTCCCGGTCTGGTAATGATAGTGTGGATTGTGTCATGTGGCGGAGAGGATGCACTGGATGTTCTTCCATGCTGGTGGTTAGATATTGTGTGTGATAAGAGAGTAGTGTGTGATAAGAGTGTCTGGCTGACGTGTGGTTCTCATTGTGTGCAGAGTCTTTCAGCATGTATAGGGACGGTTGTATATATTATCTGTATTCTGATGGCTCTGCATCTATTACTAATCAGTGCCGTGTATACGGTTACTCTAGTTCCAGTCGAAACTGTTCTATCTCTGTACATTAGTGACACTGCGGCTCCACTATGTTGCCGCCCCTGTCGGCCGTTTCCCCCAGTGTATGGCTAATGATTATCAGCAATCAGTCTATTAGTCAATACCGGTAGTGTGACGACGTCAAATGTCCGGGATGGGGGAAGCTACACCCTTCCCGTGGGTCAGGGCCTAGAAAGACTCTTCCCACGCAGGAGACTCGGACTGTCGTTACTCTTCCGAGACATATATGTGCCCAGCGTTTTTTTGCGGCTGCGAGTGCAACGCCAGGAGGCTCGGACTGTCGTTACTCTTCCGAGATATATATTTGCCCAGCGTTTTTTGCGACTGCGAGTGCAACGCCCACGGGTGCCGACATGGATGGGGCGCTTCCTA
>NW_026047258.1:22500-27834 GCF_023864345.2 Schistocerca serialis cubense
AATAGATACTCGTTAAAGGATTTAAAGTGTACTCATTCCGATTACGGGGCCTCGGATGAGTCCCGTATCGTTATTTTTCGTCACTACCTCCCCGTGCCGGGAGTGGGTAATTTGCGCGCCTGCTGCCTTCCTTGGATGTGGTAGCCGTTTCTCAGGCTCCCTCTCCGGAATCGAACCCTGATTCCCCGTTACCCGTTACAACCATGGTAGGCGCAGAACCTACCATCGACAGTTGATAAGGCAGACATTTGAAAGATGCGTCGCCGGTACGAGGACCGTGCGATCAGCCCTAAGTTATTCAGAGTCACCAAGGCAAACGGACCGGACGAGCCGACCGATTGGTTTTGATCTAATAAAAGCGTCCCTTCCATCTCTGGTCGGGACTCTGTTTGCATGTATTAGCTCTAGAATTACCACAGTTATCCAAGTAACGTGGGTACGATCTAAGGAACCATAACTGATTTAATGAGCCATTCGCGGTTTCACCTTAATGCGGCTTGTACTGAGACATGCATGGCTTAATCTTTGAGACAAGCATATGACTACTGGCAGGATCAACCAGGGAGCTGCGTCAACTAGAGCTGAGCAGCCGGCCGCCCGGGAGTGTGTCCCGGGGGCCCGCGCGAACACGCAAGCGTCCGCTCAATTATTCTGCAAACAGGAGGAGGCTGAGCTCCCCTGCACAACACACCTCGAAACCCTCTCAGGTCCCGGCGGCGCGCAGCGCCGTCCTAAGTACTTGGTCGGGTTCGAGAGAGGCGCAATCGCCCGGAGTTAGGCGAGTAGACGCTTTAGGTGCGACCACCCGTGCTCCCAACTGAGCTTGCCGCTGCCGACAGAGGCCCGGGAGCGTGCTGTCGTGGCATTGCCGGCGGGAGACAACACGCGCCACCTACGGTGACCGGCAGCTCCAACGCCAGCGCCACAGAAGGACAAAAGCCCTACTTGGGTGCCGAAGCGAACTCTCCCAGCACAGCGCACGCGCCAACACGTCCGCACAGCTGCGATACAAACCACCTGCGAGAACCGCTGGGGCGACCGAGCAGCAGACGGCGTCGCGGCGCCGAGCGCCGGGCGGCGGCGCATCCTCAGCGCACAAAGTCCTCAATCGGACCAGCACACTGCAGATGGCCACCGCGCTTCGCACCGGGCCCGCGAGGACCTACTTTGGCCGCAAGGCGCCGCGAGCAGGGGGCGCCGGCGCGCAGCTGCGCCGCCTGCCGCGTCCGTCGGCCGGCGCGCCTGCCACCGGCCGCCCCCACCAGCCGGCTGTAGCGCGTGCGCCCACGCACCGCGCTGCCAGCACGCCGGGCGGCCCCCCCTCACCGGCCGGGGACGGTCCCACCCAGCCACCGCCGCGTATCGCCTCACACCCAGATCCCCTTTCACGTTCGTGGGCATGGTGGGTCCCCTTTCACGTTCGTGGGCATGGTGGGTATCCCTGAAACAACCGGTTAATAGCTCGACCGATCGTCGCCAACACTGATTCACCTCTAGCGAGAACAACCGCACCACAACGGGTTACCGGTTGTTCATTTGCGTAACGTCACCAGCAAACGTACACGTCCATCGCCATTTGCAACGAGTATTGCATGCCTGTGTCAGGTGTCACAACACACTACGTCTGCCCACATAGACGCAACAACATGTGCACGCCTAGAGAACACGTGGAAGGTAGACCCCGTACGTATGCGGTGTCCATTGCGCGAACGACTGTCAGCCCGCCTCTGCAGCATGTCGCAGATGTGGAACGCGGTGCAACATGCTATCACGGTGTGTGAGAAGAGACGACTACGTCCGAATACACGCTCCACTACATCAACAGACTGCTCATGCTGATCGCCATCCAGGGCGTCCGTTCCTCCCACACGTCTGTATGGCGTACCACACTGCAATCCAGCTCTTATAGGGAGACGACACGTAGCTGCGTGCACAATATTTGGACTGTATGGTCCGCCGTTGCTAGGCGCTGTCGTCATACGGTCACATGGGCCACGATGTATCATTCAGTACATACGGAGCAATGTGCAGTACAGTTTGTGGGTTTTGCGTACATCGGCGGACAGGTGACAGGCCGTACCACAACGTAGGCTGAGTACGTCGGCATGCGAAGGGCATTGAACATGCAAACTTCTCACCGACCAGCTTGCGAAGGCAGGGGGGAAGGGGGGGGGGCATGTACGTCCTGCTGCTATCCACACTACAGTGTATAGCAGGAGCATGTGGAAAGTCAGCAACACCTGCAAGGTGTTTAACATGACGCGATACACAGGGGACCGGGCAGTGCGAGTAGCGAACTATATTGCGAGGGTTGCGGTTAGGCAACACTACACTACTTTAACGGGTTGCATAACAATTACAGAGCAGGTTCAGCGACAACGTGCGTCAGGTTAAGGCGCAATATAGTTTAGGTTACGGCGCACTTTAGGTTAGGTTAAGGCACATTATAGGTTAGGTTAAGGCACAACATGGGTTACGTTAAGGCACAACATGGGTTACGTTAAGGCACAACATGGGTTAGGTTAAGGCACAACATGGGTTAGGTTAAGGCACAACATGGGTTAGGTTAAGGCACAACATGGGTTAGGTTAAGGCACAACATGGGTTAGGTTAAGGCACAACATGGGTTAGGTTAAGGCACAACATGGGTTAGGTTAAGGCACAACATGGGTTAGGTTAAGGCACAACATGGGTTAGGTTAAGGCACAACATGGGTTAGGTTAAGGCACAACATGGGTTAGGTTAAGGCACAACATGGGTTAGGTTAAGGCACAACATGGGTTAGGTTAAGGCACAACATGGGTTAGGTTAAGGCACAACATGGGTTAGGTTAAGGCACAACATGGGTTAGGTTAAGGCACAACATGGGTTAGGTTAAGGCACAACATGGGTTAGGTTAAGGCACAACATGGGTTAGGTTAAGGCACAACATGGGTTAGGTTAAGGCACAACATGGGTTAGGTTAAGGCACAACATGGGTTAGGTTAAGGCACAACATGGGTTAGGTTAAGGCACAACATGGGTTAGGTTAAGGCACAACATGGGTTAGGTTAAGGCACAACATGGGTTAGGTTAAGGCACAACATGGGTTAGGTTAAGGCACAACATGGGTTAGGTTAAGGCACAACATGGGTTAGGTTAAGGCACAACATGGGTTAGGTTAAGGCACAACATGGGTTAGGTTAAGGCACAACATGGGTTAGGTTAAGGCACAACATGGGTTAGGTTAAGGCACAACATGGGTTAGGTTAAGGCACAACATGGGTTAGGTTAAGGCACAACATGGGTTAGGTTAAGGCACAACATGGGTTAGGTTAAGGCACAACATGGGTTAGGTTAAGGCACAACATGGGTTAGGTTAAGGCACAACATGGGTTAGGTTAAGGCACACCATGGGTTAGGTTAAGGCACACCATGGGTTAGGTTAAGGCACACCATGGGTTAGGTTAAGGCACAACATGGGTTAGGTTAAGGCACAACATGGGTTAGGTTAAGGCACAACATGGGTTAGGTTAAGGCACAACATGGGTTAGGTTAAGGCACAACATGGGTTAGGTTAAGGCACAACGTAGGTTAGGTTAAGGCACAACGTGGGTTAGGTTAAGGCACAACGTGGGTTAGGTTAAGGCACAACGTGGGTTAGGTTAAGGCACAACGTGGGTTAGGTTAAGGCACAACATGGGTTAGGTTAAGGCACAACATGGGTTAGGTTAAGGCACACCATGGGTTAGGTTAAGGCACAACATGGGTTAGGTTAAGGCACAACATGGGTTAGGTTAAGGCACAACATGGGTTAGGTTAAGGCACAACATGGGTTAGGTTAAGGCACAACATGGGTTAGGTTAAGGCACAACATGGGTTAGGTTAAGGCACAACATGGGTTAGGTTAAGGCACAACGTAGGTTAGGTTAAGGCACAACGTGGGTTAGGTTAAGGCACAACATGGGTTAGGTTAAGGCACAACATGGGTTAGGTTAAGGCACAACATGGGTTAGGTTAAGGCACAACATGGGTTAGGTTAAGGCACAACATGGGTTAGGTTAAGGCACAACATGGGTTAGGTTACGGCACAACATGGGTTACGTTACGGCACAACATGGGTTACGTTACGGCACAACATGGGTTACGTTACGGCACAACATGGGTTACGTTACGGCACAACATGGGTTACGTTACGGCACAACATGGGTTACGTTACGGCACAACATGGGTTACGTTACGGCACAAATTAGGTTAGGTTACGGCACAAATTAGGTTAGGTTAAGGCACAAATTAGGTTAGGTTAAGGCACAAATTAGGTTAGGTTAAGGCACAAATTAGGTTAGGTTAAGGCACAAATTAGGTTAGGTTAAGGCACAAATTAGGTTAGGTTAAGGCACAAATTAGGTTAGGTTAAGGCACAAATTAGGTTAGGTTAAGGCACGATATAGGTTAGGTTAAGGCACGATATAGGTTAGGTTAAGGCACGATATAGGTTAGGTTAAGGCACGATATAGGTTAGGTTAAGGCACGATATAGGTTAGGTTAAGGCACGATATAGGTTAGGTTAAGGCACGATATAGGTTAGGTTGTGGCACAATATAGGTTAGGTTAAGGCACGATATAGGTTAGGTTAAGGTACGATATAGGTTAGGTTAAGGTACGATATAGGTTAGGTTAAGGTACGATATAGGTTAGGTTAAGGTACGATATAGGTTAGGTTAAGGTACGATATAGGTTAGGTTAAGGTACGATATAGGTTAGGTTAAGGTACGATATAGGTTAGGTTAAGGTACGATATAGGTTAGGTTAAGGTACGATATAGGTTAGGTTAAGGTACGATATAGCGTAGGTTCAGATACACATTGTTGTAGGGAAAGGTGTATTGGGGGGGGGGGCGGCAGGTTCGTTGATAGTGATTATCGTAATTGGATGCCTGCGGTATTATCCGATTTGTCACGTCAGGATGCACTTTTGGCTCATGACAGGCGGCGCTCCGATTCCATGGTTGTGGCAGATCTGTGTCTTTCATTCCTGCCATTGTTTGTGTGCTGTGACAGGAGGCAGTATTGTGATGTTGGGTGCACCACTGTGTAGGACATGTGTGGGTGTTCGTGGCTTAGCTGAGCAATGTGCGGATGTCGGAAGGGTGGGATATTGTGTTTTCTGGGTGGACCTCCCGGTCTGGTAATGATAGTGTGGATTGTGTCATGTGGCGGAGAGGATGCACTGGATGTTCTTCCATGCTGGTGGTTAGATATTGTGTGTGATAAGAGAGTAGTGTGTGATAAGAGTGTCTGGCTGACGTGTGGTTCTCATTGTGTGCAGAGTCTTTCAGCATGTATAGGGACGGTT
>NW_026047259.1:2500-7500 GCF_023864345.2 Schistocerca serialis cubense
ACTTGGCAAATGCTTTCGCTTCTGTTCGTCTTGCGACGATCCAAGAATTTCACCTCTAACGTCGCAATACGAATGCCCCCGCCTGTCCCTATTAATCATTACCTCGGGTTCCGAAAACCAACAAAATAGAACCGAGGTCCTATTCCATTATTCCATGCACACAGTATTCAGGCGGCTTGCCTGCTTTAAGCACTCTAATTTGTTCAAAGTAAACGTGCCGGCCCACCGAGACACTCAATAAAGAGCACCCTGGTAGGATTTCAACGGGGTCCGCCTCGGGACGCACGAGCACGCACGAGGCGGTCGCACGCCTTCGGCTCGCCCCACCGGCAGGACGTCCCACGATACATGCCAGTTAAACACCGACGGGCGGTGAACCAACAGCGTGGGACACAAATCCAACTACGAGCTTTTTAACCGCAACAACTTTAATATACGCTATTGGAGCTGGAATTACCGCGGCTGCTGGCACCAGACTTGCCCTCCAATAGATACTCGTTAAAGGATTTAAAGTGTACTCATTCCGATTACGGGGCCTCGGATGAGTCCCGTATCGTTATTTTTCGTCACTACCTCCCCGTGCCGGGAGTGGGTAATTTGCGCGCCTGCTGCCTTCCTTGGATGTGGTAGCCGTTTCTCAGGCTCCCTCTCCGGAATCGAACCCTGATTCCCCGTTACCCGTTACAACCATGGTAGGCGCAGAACCTACCATCGACAGTTGATAAGGCAGACATTTGAAAGATGCGTCGCCGGTACGAGGACCGTGCGATCAGCCCTAAGTTATTCAGAGTCACCAAGGCAAACGGACCGGACGAGCCGACCGATTGGTTTTGATCTAATAAAAGCGTCCCTTCCATCTCTGGTCGGGACTCTGTTTGCATGTATTAGCTCTAGAATTACCACAGTTATCCAAGTAACGTGGGTACGATCTAAGGAACCATAACTGATTTAATGAGCCATTCGCGGTTTCACCTTAATGCGGCTTGTACTGAGACATGCATGGCTTAATCTTTGAGACAAGCATATGACTACTGGCAGGATCAACCAGGGAGCTGCGTCAACTAGAGCTGAGCAGCCGGCCGCCCGGGAGTGTGTCCCGGGGGCCCGCGCGAACACGCAAGCGTCCGCTCAATTATTCTGCAAACAGGAGGAGGCTGAGCTCCCCTGCACAACACACCTCGAAACCCTCTCAGGTCCCGGCGGCGCGCAGCGCCGTCCTAAGTACTTGGTCGGGTTCGAGAGAGGCGCAATCGCCCGGAGTTAGGCGAGTAGACGCTTTAGGTGCGACCACCCGTGCTCCCAACTGAGCTTGCCGCTGCCGACAGAGGCCCGGGAGCGTGCTGTCGTGGCATTGCCGGCGGGAGACAACACGCGCCACCTACGGTGACCGGCAGCTCCAACGCCAGCGCCACAGAAGGACAAAAGCCCTACTTGGGTGCCGAAGCGAACTCTCCCAGCACAGCGCACGCGCCAACACGTCCGCACAGCTGCGATACAAACCACCTGCGAGAACCGCTGGGGCGACCGAGCAGCAGACGGCGTCGCGGCGCCGAGCGCCGGGCGGCGGCGCATCCTCAGCGCACAAAGTCCTCAATCGGACCAGCACACTGCAGATGGCCACCGCGCTTCGCACCGGGCCCGCGAGGACCTACTTTGGCCGCAAGGCGCCGCGAGCAGGGGGCGCCGGCGCGCAGCTGCGCCGCCTGCCGCGTCCGTCGGCCGGCGCGCCTGCCACCGGCCGCCCCCCACCAGCCGGCTGTAGCGCGTGCGCCCACGCACCGCGCTGCCAGCACGCCGGGCGGCCCCCCCCTCACCGGCCGGGGACGGTCCCACCCAGCCACCGCCGCGTATCGCCTCACACCCAGATCCCCTTTCACGTTCGTGGGCATGGTGGGTCCCCTTTCACGTTCGTGGGCATGGTGGGTATCCCTGAAACAACCGGTTAATAGCTCGACCGATCGTCGCCAACACTGATTCACCTCTAGCGAGAACAACCGCACCACAACGGGTTACCGGTTGTTCATTTGCGTAACGTCACCAGCAAACGTACACGTCCATCGCCATTTGCAACGAGTATTGCATGCCTGTGTCAGGTGTCACAACACACTACGTCTGCCCACATAGACGCAACAACATGTGCACGCCTAGAGAACACGTGGAAGGTAGACCCCGTACGTATGCGGTGTCCATTGCGCGAACGACTGTCAGCCCGCCTCTGCAGCATGTCGCAGATGTGGAACGCGGTGCAACATGCTATCACGGTGTGTGAGAAGAGACGACTACGTCCGAATACACGCTCCACTACATCAACAGACTGCTCATGCTGATCGCCATCCAGGGCGTCCGTTCCTCCCACACGTCTGTATGGCGTACCACACTGCAATCCAGCTCTTATAGGGAGACGACACGTAGCTGCGTGCACAATATTTGGACTGTATGGTCCGCCGTTGCTAGGCGCTGTCGTCATACGGTCACATGGGCCACGATGTATCATTCAGTACATACGGAGCAATGTGCAGTACAGTTTGTGGGTTTTGCGTACATCGGCGGACAGGTGACAGGCCGTACCACAACGTAGGCTGAGTACGTCGGCATGCGAAGGGCATTGAACATGCAAACTTCTCACCGACCAGCTTGCGAAGGCAGGGGGGAAGGGGGGGGGGCATGTACGTCCTGCTGCTATCCACACTACAGTGTATAGCAGGAGCATGTGGAAAGTCAGCAACACCTGCAAGGTGTTTAACATGACGCGATACACAGGGGACCGGGCAGTGCGAGTAGCGAACTATATTGCGAGGGTTGCGGTTAGGCAACACTACACTACTTTAACGGGTTGCATAACAATTACAGAGCAGGTTCAGCGACAACGTGCGTCAGGTTAAGGCGCAATATAGTTTAGGTTACGGCGCACTTTAGGTTAGGTTAAGGCACATTATAGGTTAGGTTAAGGCACAACATGGGTTACGTTAAGGCACAACATGGGTTACGTTAAGGCACAACATGGGTTACGTTAAGGCACAACATGGGTTAGGTTAAGGCACAACATGGGTTAGGTTAAGGCACAACATGGGTTAGGTTAAGGCACAACATGGGTTAGGTTAAGGCACAACATGGGTTAGGTTAAGGCACAACATGGGTTAGGTTAAGGCACAACATGGGTTAGGTTAAGGCACAACATGGGTTAGGTTAAGGCACAACATGGGTTAGGTTAAGGCACAACATGGGTTAGGTTAAGGCACAACATGGGTTAGGTTAAGGCACAACATGGGTTAGGTTAAGGCACAACATGGGTTAGGTTAAGGCACAACATGGGTTAGGTTAAGGCACAACATGGGTTAGGTTAAGGCACAACATGGGTTAGGTTAAGGCACAACATGGGTTAGGTTAAGGCACAACATGGGTTAGGTAAAGGCACAACATGGGTTAGGTTAAGGCACAACATGGGTTAGGTTAAGGCACAACATGGGTTAGGTTAAGGCACAACATGGGTTAGGTTAAGGCACAACATGGGTTAGGTTAAGGCACAACATGGGTTAGGTTAAGGCACAACATGGGTTAGGTTAAGGCACAACATGGGTTAGGTTAAGGCACAACATGGGTTAGGTTAAGGCACAACATGGGTTAGGTTAAGGCACAACATGGGTTAGGTTAAGGCACAACATGGGTTAGGTTAAGGCACAACATGGGTTAGGTTAAGGCACAACATGGGTTAGGTTAAGGCACAACATGGGTTAGGTTAAGGCACAACATGGGTTAGGTTAAGGCACACCATGGGTTAGGTTAAGGCACACCATGGGTTAGGTTAAGGCACACCATGGGTTAGGTTAAGGCACAACATGGGTTAGGTTAAGGCACAACATGGGTTAGGTTAAGGCACAACATGGGTTAGGTTAAGGCACAACATGGGTTAGGTTAAGGCACAACATGGGTTAGGTTAAGGCACAACGTAGGTTAGGTTAAGGCACAACGTGGGTTAGGTTAAGGCACAACGTGGGTTAGGTTAAGGCACAACGTGGGTTAGGTTAAGGCACAACGTGGGTTAGGTTAAGGCACAACATGGGTTAGGTTAAGGCACAACATGGGTTAGGTTAAGGCACACCATGGGTTAGGTTAAGGCACAACATGGGTTAGGTTAAGGCACAACATGGGTTAGGTTAAGGCACAACATGGGTTAGGTTAAGGCACAACATGGGTTAGGTTAAGGCACAACATGGGTTAGGTTAAGGCACAACATGGGTTAGGTTAAGGCACAACATGGGTTAGGTTAAGGCACAACGTAGGTTAGGTTAAGGCACAACGTGGGTTAGGTTAAGGCACAACATGGGTTAGGTTAAGGCACAACATGGGTTAGGTTAAGGCACAACATGGGTTAGGTTAAGGCACAACATGGGTTAGGTTAAGGCACAACATGGGTTAGGTTAAGGCACAACATGGGTTACGTTACGGCACAACATGGGTTACGTTACGGCACAACATGGGTTACGTTACGGCACAACATGGGTTACGTTACGGCACAACATGGGTTACGTTACGGCACAACATGGGTTACGTTACGGCACAACATGGGTTACGTTACGGCACAACATGGGTTACGTTACGGCACAAATTAGGTTAGGTTACGGCACAAATTAGGTTAGGTTAAGGCACAAATTAGGTTAGGTTAAGGCACAAATTAGGTTAGGTTAAGGCACAAATTAGGTTAGGTTAAGGCACAAATTAGGTTAGGTTAAGGCACAAATTAGGTTAGGTTAAGGCACAAATTAGGTTAGGTTAAGGCACAAATTAGGTTAGGTTAAGGCACGATATAGGTTAGGTTAAGGCACGATATAGGTTAGGTTAAGGCACGATATAGGTTAGGTTAAGGCACGATATAGGTTAGGTTAAGGCACGATATAGGTTAGGTTAAGGCACGATATAGGTTAGGTTAAGGCACGATATAGGTTAGGTTAAGGCACGATATAGGTTAGGTTAAGGTACGATATAGGTTAGGTTAAGGTACG
>NW_026047259.1:12500-15000 GCF_023864345.2 Schistocerca serialis cubense
CCATCTCCTGACGGCGGCCCGGATGGTGACGTCGGCCGACTTCAATGCACCCACCCGGGTGCGGCTGAGGGCCAGCCCGTGGTACAGGCCAGGGAGAAGTACATTGGTGAGAGCGTGGAGGCGCTGTTGCGGCTTCAGCGGAGCTCGGGAGATGACGTCAAGCTGCTCCACCAGGTGGCGACGTGGATTGAAGACACAGCGACCCGCCGTGGAAAATTGCAGCCCCAGGTACCGGAAGGTTTCACCCACACGCAGGGCAGGCATGGTGGTGTTGCCTGCTGTGAAGGTGACATTGCTGTCCACCTTCACCTTCTTCTCGCGCCCTGACGCGACTAAGGCGAGGGTGAAACACTTCCGGGCGTTGATCTGCAGCCCCAGGTGGGCGAGGGCTGCGGTAGCTGCGTCGATGAGGGACTGCAAGCCCCTCGGGGTCGCTGCAAACAGCAAGACGTCATCTGCAAAGGCCGCAGCGTTGACTCTGCGACCGAGGATCCGAGCTCCGATGTGGGAGGGCAGTTGGCCTAAAACGTAGTCCACCGCAAAGTTGAACAGGAGGGGGGAGAGGGGATCACCCTGGCGAACGCCCCGTGCTGGCTGCACAGACACGCCCACGCCGGCGCCGTCCGCTATCACTGTCGTGCTGCCCTCGTAGCACCGCTCGACATACTCGACAAAACAATCCGGCAGGCCATGCGCCTTCAGCACGGGGCGAAGGGCAGCATGATCTACCGAATCGAATGCCTTAGATACGTCGATCGATGCCACAAAGACAGAGCGGCAGGAGCGAACTGCGTCGGTGAGAGCAGTGTCCAAGATGAAGGTATTTTCCAACATCCCATCCCGAGGGATGAATGCCCGCTGACGTTCGTCCACAGCACATGCGCGCATCAGGCGTGACGCGAGAACCTTGTGAAAGGTCCGCGCCAACACCGAGCAGACCGTAATGGGGCGAAAGTCAGCGGGGGATGTTGGTGCAGCCGTTTTCGGGAGAAGGGACGTCCGCGCGCGAAGCAGGCGTTCCGGAAGGGCGCGGGCCAGAAGGAAGAGATTCATCACTTTCACCAGGACTTCGTGCGGCAGGCGCCGCAACTCCGCTGGGGTAAGGCCGTCCGGCCCGGCTGCTGATCCCCTGGGCGGCAACGCGGCGGCGACCTCCTCATGTGTGACCGGCCCCCATAGGCACTCGGGAGCGACAGGCTCCGAGTGCGGGAGGAGGCGGTCACGAATGAAGCCCGCGGTGGAGATGGGCTTCTTGGTGAAGAGGTCCGCCCAGAAGTCCAGCAGACCAGGGATGGCAGGTGGCGGCTGGAGCAGGGTGCCATCCAAGAGGCCGCGCACGCAACGTGCACGCGACCGTCGGAAGGCATCCTGCGTTCTCGCGTACTCCCAGCGGCGCCGCTTGCGCTTCTGCGTCGGCGGCGCGGCAGGCGGCCGCTTCGATGGATGGCGCGGCCGCAGTGTCCTGGTGATCGATCTCTCCCCTCTGGACCCGACCGACGCAAGGGCATCCGGGAGCATGCCCAGGATGACATCGGGCGGCGTGCCCCGCCCCAGACCTATGACACGATCCAGGGCAGAGAAACGCTGGGCGGAAGCGGGTAGCCCCGCCAGATGCTCCCAGATGGCGGCGTCAGTCGGCCCCTCCGGCGGCGGCCCGGTGGTGTCGGCCGCGAAGTCCTCAGCTGCGTCGACGGGCGGCGCAGCGGCCTCGCCCGCGTCAGGCAGCGGGCTCGCAGCTCCCCGGCGGGACGCCGGCTCTTCCCCCCGACCGATCTCAAGCGCCTCCATGAATTGGCGGACAAGCTGCTTGTGGGCAGCTTGCCGCCGTCGGCACTTGATTGCCTCAAGCGTTCGGTCGGGGAACATCCTGATGAGCTCTTGATTTACAAAGAAGAACCGGGCGTCCCTCTCGAGGAACAATTCGGCCTCTGCCTTGGCGAGCGACAGGACTTCTTCCTCCGTCCACCTCGCGCGGTGCCTCTCCGTGACGATCTCCGCGTTGGCGGCCGCAAGGTGTTGGCGGCGGCGATGGACCCCGAGACCGTTCTTGGTGGTGAAGCTGCGGTGGCACTCACTACAGGCGTATACTGCTGCAAAAGTTACAAGATTTTCGGCACGGCCGGTTGGCCGGCTAGGTGCTGGGGGAGTTGGGGTGGCACCTTCAGCGGAAGGGCCACCACTTTTTCTCTGATTACTGCCCCCAACTAAAAAAGGGATAGTGCGAGGGGGGGCTGGTAACCCCCCCAAGCCCCTGGTGCGGTCTTCCACTCAGCGAAAATCAGCGGGCCCACGAGAAGGGGAGAAGACCGCAGGAGAGGAGAGGCTAAGAGGGCTAGGCCCATGTATTGCGCATCACTCTCCCTGTAACCATAACCCAAGGAAGGCACCTCGCAGCAGCAGCACGACTACATCAAGACCGCACTTCGAAAAGCCAAGTCCGGATGCAGCCACACCGCCGCCACTTGGCCACCTTAAGAGAGTCATAGTTACTCCCGCCGTT
>NW_026047259.1:20000-25000 GCF_023864345.2 Schistocerca serialis cubense
AATTTGCGCGCCTGCTGCCTTCCTTGGATGTGGTAGCCGTTTCTCAGGCTCCCTCTCCGGAATCGAACCCTGATTCCCCGTTACCCGTTACAACCATGGTAGGCGCAGAACCTACCATCGACAGTTGATAAGGCAGACATTTGAAAGATGCGTCGCCGGTACGAGGACCGTGCGATCAGCCCTAAGTTATTCAGAGTCACCAAGGCAAACGGACCGGACGAGCCGACCGATTGGTTTTGATCTAATAAAAGCGTCCCTTCCATCTCTGGTCGGGACTCTGTTTGCATGTATTAGCTCTAGAATTACCACAGTTATCCAAGTAACGTGGGTACGATCTAAGGAACCATAACTGATTTAATGAGCCATTCGCGGTTTCACCTTAATGCGGCTTGTACTGAGACATGCATGGCTTAATCTTTGAGACAAGCATATGACTACTGGCAGGATCAACCAGGGAGCTGCGTCAACTAGAGCTGAGCAGCCGGCCGCCCGGGAGTGTGTCCCGGGGGCCCGCGCGAACACGCAAGCGTCCGCTCAATTATTCTGCAAACAGGAGGAGGCTGAGCTCCCCTGCACAACACACCTCGAAACCCTCTCAGGTCCCGGCGGCGCGCAGCGCCGTCCTAAGTACTTGGTCGGGTTCGAGAGAGGCGCAATCGCCCGGAGTTAGGCGAGTAGACGCTTTAGGTGCGACCACCCGTGCTCCCAACTGAGCTTGCCGCTGCCGACAGAGGCCCGGGAGCGTGCTGTCGTGGCATTGCCGGCGGGAGACAACACGCGCCACCTACGGTGACCGGCAGCTCCAACGCCAGCGCCACAGAAGGACAAAAGCCCTACTTGGGTGCCGAAGCGAACTCTCCCAGCACAGCGCACGCGCCAACACGTCCGCACAGCTGCGATACAAACCACCTGCGAGAACCGCTGGGGCGACCGAGCAGCAGACGGCGTCGCGGCGCCGAGCGCCGGGCGGCGGCGCATCCTCAGCGCACAAAGTCCTCAATCGGACCAGCACACTGCAGATGGCCACCGCGCTTCGCACCGGGCCCGCGAGGACCTACTTTGGCCGCAAGGCGCCGCGAGCAGGGGGCGCCGGCGCGCAGCTGCGCCGCCTGCCGCGTCCGTCGGCCGGCGCGCCTGCCACCGGCCGCCCCCACCAGCCGGCTGTAGCGCGTGCGCCCACGCACCGCGCTGCCAGCACGCCGGGCGGCCCCCCCTCACCGGCCGGGGACGGTCCCACCCAGCCACCGCCGCGTATCGCCTCACACCCAGATCCCCTTTCACGTTCGTGGGCATGGTGGGTCCCCTTTCACGTTCGTGGGCATGGTGGGTATCCCTGAAACAACCGGTTAATAGCTCGACCGATCGTCGCCAACACTGATTCACCTCTAGCGAGAACAACCGCACCACAACGGGTTACCGGTTGTTCATTTGCGTAACGTCACCAGCAAACGTACACGTCCATCGCCATTTGCAACGAGTATTGCATGCCTGTGTCAGGTGTCACAACACACTACGTCTGCCCACATAGACGCAACAACATGTGCACGCCTAGAGAACACGTGGAAGGTAGACCCCGTACGTATGCGGTGTCCATTGCGCGAACGACTGTCAGCCCGCCTCTGCAGCATGTCGCAGATGTGGAACGCGGTGCAACATGCTATCACGGTGTGTGAGAAGAGACGACTACGTCCGAATACACGCTCCACTACATCAACAGACTGCTCATGCTGATCGCCATCCAGGGCGTCCGTTCCTCCCACACGTCTGTATGGCGTACCACACTGCAATCCAGCTCTTATAGGGAGACGACACGTAGCTGCGTGCACAATATTTGGACTGTATGGTCCGCCGTTGCTAGGCGCTGTCGTCATACGGTCACATGGGCCACGATGTATCATTCAGTACATACGGAGCAATGTGCAGTACAGTTTGTGGGTTTTGCGTACATCGGCGGACAGGTGACAGGCCGTACCACAACGTAGGCTGAGTACGTCGGCATGCGAAGGGCATTGAACATGCAAACTTCTCACCGACCAGCTTGCGAAGGCAGGGGGGAAGGGGGGGGGGCATGTACGTCCTGCTGCTATCCACACTACAGTGTATAGCAGGAGCATGTGGAAAGTCAGCAACACCTGCAAGGTGTTTAACATGACGCGATACACAGGGGACCGGGCAGTGCGAGTAGCGAACTATATTGCGAGGGTTGCGGTTAGGCAACACTACACTACTTTAACGGGTTGCATAACAATTACAGAGCAGGTTCAGCGACAACGTGCGTCAGGTTAAGGCGCAATATAGTTTAGGTTACGGCGCACTTTAGGTTAGGTTAAGGCACATTATAGGTTAGGTTAAGGCACAACATGGGTTACGTTAAGGCACAACATGGGTTACGTTAAGGCACAACATGGGTTACGTTAAGGCACAACATGGGTTAGGTTAAGGCACAACATGGGTTAGGTTAAGGCACAACATGGGTTAGGTTAAGGCACAACATGGGTTAGGTTAAGGCACAACATGGGTTAGGTTAAGGCACAACATGGGTTAGGTTAAGGCACAACATGGGTTAGGTTAAGGCACAACATGGGTTAGGTTAAGGCACAACATGGGTTAGGTTAAGGCACAACATGGGTTAGGTTAAGGCACAACATGGGTTAGGTTAAGGCACAACATGGGTTAGGTTAAGGCACAACATGGGTTAGGTTAAGGCACAACATGGGTTAGGTTAAGGCACAACATGGGTTAGGTTAAGGCACAACATGGGTTAGGTTAAGGCACAACATGGGTTAGGTTAAGGCACAACATGGGTTAGGTTAAGGCACAACATGGGTTAGGTTAAGGCACAACATGGGTTAGGTTAAGGCACAACATGGGTTAGGTTAAGGCACAACATGGGTTAGGTTAAGGCACAACATGGGTTAGGTTAAGGCACAACATGGGTTAGGTTAAGGCACAACATGGGTTAGGTTAAGGCACAACATGGGTTAGGTTAAGGCACAACATGGGTTAGGTTAAGGCACAACATGGGTTAGGTTAAGGCACAACATGGGTTAGGTTAAGGCACAACATGGGTTAGGTTAAGGCACAACATGGGTTAGGTTAAGGCACAACATGGGTTAGGTTAAGGCACAACATGGGTTAGGTTAAGGCACAACATGGGTTAGGTTAAGGCACACCATGGGTTAGGTTAAGGCACACCATGGGTTAGGTTAAGGCACAACATGGGTTAGGTTAAGGCACAACATGGGTTAGGTTAAGGCACAACATGGGTTAGGTTAAGGCACAACATGGGTTAGGTTAAGGCACAACATGGGTTAGGTTAAGGCACAACGTAGGTTAGGTTAAGGCACAACGTGGGTTAGGTTAAGGCACAACGTGGGTTAGGTTAAGGCACAACGTGGGTTAGGTTAAGGCACAACGTGGGTTAGGTTAAGGCACAACATGGGTTAGGTTAAGGCACAACATGGGTTAGGTTAAGGCACACCATGGGTTAGGTTAAGGCACAACATGGGTTAGGTTAAGGCACAACATGGGTTAGGTTAAGGCACAACATGGGTTAGGTTAAGGCACAACATGGGTTAGGTTAAGGCACAACATGGGTTAGGTTAAGGCACAACATGGGTTAGGTTAAGGCACAACATGGGTTAGGTTAAGGCACAACGTAGGTTAGGTTAAGGCACAACGTGGGTTAGGTTAAGGCACAACATGGGTTAGGTTAAGGCACAACATGGGTTAGGTTAAGGCACAACATGGGTTAGGTTAAGGCACAACATGGGTTAGGTTAAGGCACAACATGGGTTAGGTTAAGGCACAACATGGGTTACGTTACGGCACAACATGGGTTACGTTACGGCACAACATGGGTTACGTTACGGCACAACATGGGTTACGTTACGGCACAACATGGGTTACGTTACGGCACAACATGGGTTACGTTACGGCACAACATGGGTTACGTTACGGCACAACATGGGTTACGTTACGGCACAAATTAGGTTAGGTTACGGCACAAATTAGGTTAGGTTAAGGCACAAATTAGGTTAGGTTAAGGCACAAATTAGGTTAGGTTAAGGCACAAATTAGGTTAGGTTAAGGCACAAATTAGGTTAGGTTAAGGCACAAATTAGGTTAGGTTAAGGCACAAATTAGGTTAGGTTAAGGCACGATATAGGTTAGGTTAAGGCACGATATAGGTTAGGTTAAGGCACGATATAGGTTAGGTTAAGGCACGATATAGGTTAGGTTAAGGCACGATATAGGTTAGGTTAAGGCACGATATAGGTTAGGTTAAGGCACGATATAGGTTAGGTTAAGGCACGATATAGGTTAGGTTAAGGTACGATATAGGTTAGGTTAAGGTACGATATAGGTTAGGTTAAGGTACGATATAGGTTAGGTTAAGGTACGATATAGGTTAGGTTAAGGTACGATATAGGTTAGGTTAAGGTACGATATAGGTTAGGTTAAGGTACGATATAGGTTAGGTTAAGGTACGATATAGGTTAGGTTAAGGTACGATATAGGTTAGGTTAAGGTACGATATAGGTTAGGTTAAGGTACGATATAGCGTAGGTTCAGATACACATTGTTGTAGGGAAAGGTGTATTGGGGGGGGGGGCGGCAGGTTCGTTGATAGTGATTATCGTAATTGGATGCCTGCGGTATTATCCGATTTGTCACGTCAGGATGCACTTTTGGCTCATGACAGGCGGCGCTCCGATTCCATGGTTGTGGCAGATCTGTGTCTTTCATTCCTGCCATTGTTTGTGTGCTGTGACAGGAGGCAGTATTGTGATGTTGGGTGCACCACTGTGTAGGACATGTGTGGGTGTTCGTGGCTTAGCTGAGCAATGTGCGGATGTCGGAAGGGTGGGATATTGTGTTTTCTGGGTGGACCTCCCGGTCTGGTAATGATAGTGTGGATTGTGTCATGTGGCGGAGAGGATGCACTGGATGTTCTTCCATGCTGGTGGTTAGATATTGTGTGTGATAAGAGAGTAGTG
>NW_026047259.1:30000-32500 GCF_023864345.2 Schistocerca serialis cubense
CGTGGGCAAGCGAGTCGAAGGCCTTTGACACATCCAGAGATGCCAAGTACAGCGAGCCGGCAGCTCGGCACGCCTGGGTCATCGCCAGATCGAGAAGAAAGGTGTTATGAAGCATCCCATCCTGAGGGATGAAAGCCCGCTGGCGACCGTCCAACACACAGTAGCGCATCAGGCGGCCAACCAGAACCTTGTGAAAGGCTCTGGTCAGCACCGAGCACACTGTGATCGGACGAAAGTCAGCAGGGGATGCTGCGGCGGTCTTCTTGGGCAGCAGGGTTGTTCTGGCCTGAAGGAGTCGGGATGGAAGGGAACGGGAAAGGAGGAGGAAATTAAGGATCTTGAGGAGAACCTCCCGGGGAAGGCGACGCAGTTGTGTCGGCGTGAGGCCGTCAGGACCTGCAGCAGAATTGCGAGGCGGGAGAGCAGCGGTGGCTTCTTCTGCAGAAATGGGAGCCCAGAGGTCACGGAAGGGCACCCTCTTCGAGAATGGCAGCAGCTCATCGGACAGACCCTCCCCACGCGAAGGTCGAGACCTGACACGTGGTGGAGAGAAGAGGTCTGTCCAAAACTCAATCAGCCCTGGGATGGATGGTGGCTGATGCAAGAGTGTGCCATCAAGAAGTCCGTTGATACAGCGTGCTCCGTTCTTCTTGAAAGCACGCTGAACCACCGCATACTCCCATCTCCTGCGTGCACGCTTCCGCTCTGGGGGCTGTTGGGTCCGCACACTCGCAGCTTGGTGGATGGCTGGCTCCCTGCTGCCTACTTCGTCAAGAGCAGACAGCAACATAGCCTGGATTGTTTCACGGCTAGTGGTGGGACCCAGAGCCACGAGATCATCAAGCGAGCGGAATCGGCGGTCTGATTGGGGGAGTTCTGCTACAAATGACCAGATGGCTAGGTCAACATCTTCCCCACAAGGTGGAGACTGTGGCAAAGAATGACTGACTGCAGGCTCGCTAGGAGGACCCCGAAGGCCGCGATCCATGCCAGCAAGCTCGGTGACAAACTTCGCCACCATGTCTTTGTAGGGCTGCGCTCTACGCTGACATTTAATTGACTCCAGCGTACGCTCGGGGAAGGCCTTTGCAAGCTCCTGGTTTAAAAATCTGCAACCCTGGGTGGCAAGAGTCGCTTCTGCATGGGCCAGACGCAGGAGCTCTTCCTGGGACCACCTGGCCTTCTTCCTCTCGGTCTTGATCTCAGCATTAGCAGCAGTCGGATGGGCGCGACGCCGATGGACACCAAGTCCGGTCTTGGTGGAGAAGGACCGCATACAGTCAGGGCAGATGGCGGGGAGCAGCGCTCGACCCGCACCGGTTGGCTGGTTGGCTGGCTCATCAGCTGGCACAGGCGCTCCAGCGGGAGGCCTGGTACCACGTTCGCTTCTATTAGTTGCACCAGCTGTAACAAAGGCAGGGGGGGAGGTAACCCCCAAGCCCGAAAAGCACCCTGCTCTGTCGGTCGGGATACTGGAAAGGTACACCTACGTGAAACCTTTCACAGCACCCTCACGACTCCCGCCACTTGAAGGCCAGAGCTAGGATTTCCCACCGAGAGGCTAATTGAACCATCATCCACCCGACATCACAAGGATGCTGAGGGGTGAATCGAGAGGGTCCATATATTACGCATCAGGTGGGCTTTGGGAGTCAAAAGAGAGTCATAGTTACTCCCGCCGTTTACCCGCGCTTGCTTGAATTTCTTCACGTTGACATTCAGAGCACTGGGCAGAAATCACATTGCGTCAACACCCGCTAGGGCCATCGCAATGCTTTGTTTTAATTAGACAGTCGGATTCCCCCAGTCCGTGCCAGTTCTGAGTTGATCGTTGAATGGCGGCCGAAGAGAATCCGCGCACCCGCGCGCCCCCGGAGGAGCACGCTAAGGCGGACGCGGCCTCGCAGCAAGGAAGATCCGTGGGAGGCCAAGGCACGGGACCGAGCTCGGATCCTGCACGCAGGTTGAAGCACCGGGGCGCGAACGCCGCGCAGGCGCGCGCATCCTGCACCGCCGGCCAGCACGAGGCCGACCAACGGCGAGAGCAGACCACGCCCGCGCTAAACGCCCGCACTTACCGGCACCCCTACGGCACTCACCTCGCCCAGGCCCGGCACGTTAGCGCTGACCCACTTCCCGACCAAGCCCGACACGCCCCGATCCTCAGAGCCAATCCTTATCCCGAAGTTACGGATCCAATTTGCCGACTTCCCTTACCTACATTATTCTATCGACTAGAGGCTCTTCACCTTGGAGACCTGCTGCGGATATGGGTACGAACCGGCGCGACACCTCCACGTGGCCCTCTCCCGGATTTTCAAGGTCCGAGGGGAAGATCGGGACACCGCCGCAACTGCGGTGCTCTTCGCGTTCCAAACCCTATCTCCCTGCTAGAGGATTCCAGGGAACTCGAACGCTCATGCAGAAAAGAAAACTCTTCCCCGATCTCCCGACGGCGTCTCCGGGTCCTTTTGGGTTACCCCGACGAGCATCTCTAAAA
>NW_026047259.1:37500-41706 GCF_023864345.2 Schistocerca serialis cubense
CAGAAGGACAAAAGCCCTACTTGGGTGCCGAAGCGAACTCTCCCAGCACAGCGCACGCGCCAACACGTCCGCACAGCTGCGATACAAACCACCTGCGAGAACCGCTGGGGCGACCGAGCAGCAGACGGCGTCGCGGCGCCGAGCGCCGGGCGGCGGCGCATCCTCAGCGCACAAAGTCCTCAATCGGACCAGCACACTGCAGATGGCCACCGCGCTTCGCACCGGGCCCGCGAGGACCTACTTTGGCCGCAAGGCGCCGCGAGCAGGGGGCGCCGGCGCGCAGCTGCGCCGCCTGCCGCGTCCGTCGGCCGGCGCGCCTGCCACCGGCCGCCCCCACCAGCCGGCTGTAGCGCGTGCGCCCACGCACCGCGCTGCCAGCACGCCGGGCGGCCCCCCCTCACCGGCCGGGGACGGTCCCACCCAGCCACCGCCGCGTATCGCCTCACACCCAGATCCCCTTTCACGTTCGTGGGCATGGTGGGTCCCCTTTCACGTTCGTGGGCATGGTGGGTATCCCTGAAACAACCGGTTAATAGCTCGACCGATCGTCGCCAACACTGATTCACCTCTAGCGAGAACAACCGCACCACAACGGGTTACCGGTTGTTCATTTGCGTAACGTCACCAGCAAACGTACACGTCCATCGCCATTTGCAACGAGTATTGCATGCCTGTGTCAGGTGTCACAACACACTACGTCTGCCCACATAGACGCAACAACATGTGCACGCCTAGAGAACACGTGGAAGGTAGACCCCGTACGTATGCGGTGTCCATTGCGCGAACGACTGTCAGCCCGCCTCTGCAGCATGTCGCAGATGTGGAACGCGGTGCAACATGCTATCACGGTGTGTGAGAAGAGACGACTACGTCCGAATACACGCTCCACTACATCAACAGACTGCTCATGCTGATCGCCATCCAGGGCGTCCGTTCCTCCCACACGTCTGTATGGCGTACCACACTGCAATCCAGCTCTTATAGGGAGACGACACGTAGCTGCGTGCACAATATTTGGACTGTATGGTCCGCCGTTGCTAGGCGCTGTCGTCATACGGTCACATGGGCCACGATGTATCATTCAGTACATACGGAGCAATGTGCAGTACAGTTTGTGGGTTTTGCGTACATCGGCGGACAGGTGACAGGCCGTACCACAACGTAGGCTGAGTACGTCGGCATGCGAAGGGCATTGAACATGCAAACTTCTCACCGACCAGCTTGCGAAGGCAGGGGGGAAGGGGGGGGGGCATGTACGTCCTGCTGCTATCCACACTACAGTGTATAGCAGGAGCATGTGGAAAGTCAGCAACACCTGCAAGGTGTTTAACATGACGCGATACACAGGGGACCGGGCAGTGCGAGTAGCGAACTATATTGCGAGGGTTGCGGTTAGGCAACACTACACTACTTTAACGGGTTGCATAACAATTACAGAGCAGGTTCAGCGACAACGTGCGTCAGGTTAAGGCGCAATATAGTTTAGGTTACGGCGCACTTTAGGTTAGGTTAAGGCACATTATAGGTTAGGTTAAGGCACAACATGGGTTACGTTAAGGCACAACATGGGTTACGTTAAGGCACAACATGGGTTACGTTAAGGCACAACATGGGTTAGGTTAAGGCACAACATGGGTTAGGTTAAGGCACAACATGGGTTAGGTTAAGGCACAACATGGGTTAGGTTAAGGCACAACATGGGTTAGGTTAAGGCACAACATGGGTTAGGTTAAGGCACAACATGGGTTAGGTTAAGGCACAACATGGGTTAGGTTAAGGCACAACATGGGTTAGGTTAAGGCACAACATGGGTTAGGTTAAGGCACAACATGGGTTAGGTTAAGGCACAACATGGGTTAGGTTAAGGCACAACATGGGTTAGGTTAAGGCACAACATGGGTTAGGTTAAGGCACAACATGGGTTAGGTTAAGGCACAACATGGGTTAGGTTAAGGCACAACATGGGTTAGGTTAAGGCACAACATGGGTTAGGTTAAGGCACAACATGGGTTAGGTTAAGGCACAACATGGGTTAGGTTAAGGCACAACATGGGTTAGGTTAAGGCACAACATGGGTTAGGTTAAGGCACAACATGGGTTAGGTTAAGGCACAACATGGGTTAGGTTAAGGCACAACATGGGTTAGGTTAAGGCACAACATGGGTTAGGTTAAGGCACAACATGGGTTAGGTTAAGGCACAACATGGGTTAGGTTAAGGCACAACATGGGTTAGGTTAAGGCACAACATGGGTTAGGTTAAGGCACAACATGGGTTAGGTTAAGGCACAACATGGGTTAGGTTAAGGCACAACATGGGTTAGGTTAAGGCACAACATGGGTTAGGTTAAGGCACAACATGGGTTAGGTTAAGGCACAACATGCATGGTTAGGTTAAGGCACACCATGGGTTAGGTTAAGGCACACCATGGGTTAGGTTAAGGCACACCATGGGTTAGGTTAAGGCACAACATGGGTTAGGTTAAGGCACAACATGGGTTAGGTTAAGGCACAACATGGGTTAGGTTAAGGCACAACATGGGTTAGGTTAAGGCACAACATGGGTTAGGTTAAGGCACAACGTAGGTTAGGTTAAGGCACACAGGGTTACGTGGTTAGGTTAAGGCACAACGTGGGTTAGGTTAAGGCACAAACGTGGGGTTAGGGTTAAGGCACAACGTGGGTTAGGTTAAGGCACAACATGGGTTAGGTTAAGGCACAACATGGGTTAGGTTAAGGCACACCATGGGTTAGGTTAAGGCACAACATGGGTTAGGTTAAGGCACAACATGGGTTAGGTTAAGGCACAACATGGGTTAGGTTAAGGCACAACATGGGTTAGGTTAAGGCACAACATGGGGTTAGGTTAAGGCACAACATGGGTTAGGTTAAGGCACAACATGGGTTAGGTTAAGGCACAACGTAGGTTAGGTTAAGGCACAACGTGGGTTAGGTTAAGGCACAACATGGGTTAGGTTAAGGCACAACATGGGTTAGGTTAAGGGCACAACATGGGTTAGGTTAAGGCACAACATGGGTTAGGTTAAGGCACAACATGGGTTAGGTTAAGGCACAACATGGGTTACGTTACGGCACAACATGGGTTACGTTTACGGCACAACATGGGGTTACGTTACGGCACAACATGGGTTACGTTACGGCACAACATGGGTTACGTTACGGCACAACATGGGTTACGTTACGGCACAACATGGGTTACGTTACGGCACAAATTAGGGTTAGGTTACGGCACAAATTAGGGTTAGGTTAAGGCACAAATTAGGTTAGGTTAAGGCACAAATTAGGTTAGGTTAAGGCACAAATTAGGTTAGGTTAAGGCACAAATTAGGTTAGGTTTAAGGCACAAATTAGGTTAGGTTAAGGCACAAATTAGGTTAGGTTAAGGCACAAATTAGGTTAGGTTAAGGCACGATATAGGTTAGGTTAAGGCACGATATAGGTTAGGTTAAGGCACGATATAGGTTAGGTTAAGGCACGATATAGGTTAGGGTTAAGGCACGATATAGGTTAGGTTAAGGCACGATATAGGTTAGGTTAAGGCACGATATAGGTTAGGTTAAGGCACGATATAGGTTAGGTTTAAGGTACGATATAGGTTAGGTTTAAGGTACGATATAGGTTAGGTTAAGGTACGACTATATAGGTTAGGTTAAGTACGATATAGGTTAGGTTAAGGTACGATATAGGTTAGGTTAAGGTACGATATAGGTTAGGTTAAGGTACGATATAGGTTAGGTTAAGGTACGATATAGGTTAGGTTAAGGTACGATATAGGTTAGGTTAAGGTACGATATAGCGTAGGTTCAGATACACATTGTTGTAGGGAAAGGTGTATTGGGGGGGGGGGGCGGCAGGTTCGTTGATAGTGATTATCGTAATTGGATGCCTGCGGTATTATCCGATTTGTCACGTCAGGATGCACTTTTGGCTCATGACAGGCGGCGCTCCGATTCCATGGTTGTGGCAGATCTGTGTCTTTCATTCCTGCCATTGTTTGTGTGCTGTGACAGGAGGCAGTATTGTGATGTTGGGTGCACCACTGTGTAGGACATGTGTGGGTGTTCGTGGCTTAGCTGAGCAATGTGCGGATGTCGGAAGGGTGGGATATTGTGTTTTCTGGGTGGACCTCCCGGTCTGGTAATGATAGTGTGGATTGTGTCATGTGGCGGAGAGGATGCACTGGATGT
>NW_026047260.1:0-7500 GCF_023864345.2 Schistocerca serialis cubense
ATGACTGTGTCGTTGCGATAGTAATCCTGCTCAGTACGAGAGGAACCGCAGGTTCGGACATTTGGTTCACGCACTCGGCCGAGCGGCCGGTGGTGCGAAGCTACCATCCGTGGGATTAAGCCTGAACGCCTCTAAGGCCGAATCCCGTCTAGCCATTGTGGCAACGATATCGCTAAGGAGTCCCGAGGGTCGAAAGGCTCGAAAATACGTGACTTTACTAGGCGCGGTCGACCCACGTGGCGCCGCGCCGTACGGGCCCAACTTGTTTGCCGGACGGGGCACTCGGGCGGCGCTGTCTGGGATCTGTTCCCGGCGCCGCCCTGCCCCTACCGGTCGACCATGGGTGTCTATAGTTCGATGTCGGGACTCGGAATCGTCTGTAGACGACTTAGGTACCGGGCGGGGTGTTGTACTCGGTAGAGCAGTTGCCACGCTGCGATCTGTTGAGACTCAGCCCTAGCTTGGGGGATTCGTCTTGTCGCGAGACGAGACCCCCGGGGCTGGGCGTCAACAGCCCCCCCTTGCCTTTGTTTCTGTCCGTCGCATCTCTTGGCGTATCGGTCCGGCCGGGCGCGCCGCACCCAGGGCGCTGCAGTGGGTGCGGCGGACGGCGGCGTATCGGTTGGCGGGCCCCTTGCCGCCGGCGTGGGCGCTGCGATGGGTGCCGCCTCCGTGCGCGCGGCGGAGGCGGCGCCGGCGCCGGCCGGGCGCGTTGTGTTCTGGCGCGCTACAGCGTATCGCTTTGCCGGCCGGCGATGGGTGCCGTGATGGGTGCCGGACGGTCGATGTCGGCCCACCGGCCGGCGCGACGCGTGGAGGCGGCGTCGGCGGGCGGGTGCCGGGCGGCGCCCGGCGGTCGACGGTTCGTTTTCGCCGTCCCCCCCGGCGTGTGGTAACACAGCGTCCACCGCCGTACGGTGAACTACAATACCCCTATACACTATGGATGTGAAATAAAATATAATAACACATGATGCTCCGCAAGAAAATAGACTTGGGATAGGGTGTGTCGTTGGCAAGTCCCCGGGGCGGCTAGTGTGGGTGGTGATAAGTCCGTAGGGGGGAGGGTCGAGGTATTAGGAAATAGAGCGATTGTGGTGGGACTGGCGCGCGCGCCCTCTCGTGCCGACGACATGAATGTCCACAGTAAACATTCGACACCTCCATCTACAGGGATCCGACGGAACTACGCCAACCATGCTGGCAAAACAGTATCGCCATCTATGCGAATCGGACAACACTACGTCCGCCATGTCGAGCGCACCACAAAACATACCGCCATCTGTAGGTCTCCCTCAGCATGAGCTCCTGCAACGACGATACCGCCATCTATGGGACGCCAAGCCGACTAAGACATCGATGGGCCCACAGTGCCCATCTTTCGACGCCACCCACAAAGCATGCAGCCTCTGTCGACCACAGCACCCATACGCCAGTGCCTCTGCCGCACGAAGTCGTGGACCGGCAATCACACCACCTGCACCCGTTCGTGCCCCACCCCAACCGCCCAACTCGCATCGCCAGCGGATGAACGGCGGACGTTTCCCGCACTCGTAAGGTGCAATTCACACCTATAACATGCGTTTCATGAAGAGATATTTCCAATATGCGACATTCCCGCTGTCCCTATTCATGAGCTGCGAGCTGTACCACGTACAAGCTACAGACGCGATCGCATTGCTCACTGTACGGATTCTCATGCTGAGCCATCAGCTAGGAAGCGCCCCATCCATGTCGGCACCCGTGGGCGTTGCACTCGCAGTCGCAAAAAACGCTGGGCAAATATATATCTCGGAAGAGTAACGACAGTCCGAGCCTCCTGGCGTTGCACTCGCAGCCGCAAAAAAACGCTGGGCACATATATGTCTCGGAAGAGTAACGACAGTCCGAGTCTCCTGCGTGGGAAGAGTCTTTCTAGGCCCTGACCCACGGGAAGGGTGTAGCTTCCCCCATCCCGGACATTTGACGTCGTCACACTACCGGTATTGACTAATAGACTGATTGCTGATAATCATTAGCCATACACTGGGGGAAACGGCCGACAGGGGCGGCAACATAGTGGAGCCGCAGTGTCACTAATGTACAGAGATAGAACAGTTTCGACTGGAACTAGAGTAACCGTATACACGGCACTGATTAGTAATAGATGCAGAGCCATCAGAATACAGATAATATATACAACCGTCCCTATACATGCTGAAAGACTCTGCACACAATGAGAACCACACGTCAGCCAGACACTCTTATCACACACTACTCTCTTATCACACACAATATCTAACCACCAGCATGGAAGAACATCCAGTGCATCCTCTCCGCCACATGACACAATCCACACTATCATTACCAGACCGGGAGGTCCACCCAGAAAACACAATATCCCACCCTTCCGACATCCGCACATTGCTCAGCTAAGCCACGAACACCCACACATGTCCTACACAGTGGTGCACCCAACATCACAATACTGCCTCCTGTCACAGCACACAAACAATGGCAGGAATGAAAGACACAGATCTGCCACAACCATGGAATCGGAGCGCCGCCTGTCATGAGCCAAAAGTGCATCCTGACGTGACAAATCGGATAATACCGCAGGCATCCAATTACGATAATCACTATCAACGAACCTGCCGCCCCCCCCCCCAATACACCTTTCCCTACAACAATGTGTATCTGAACCTACGCTATATCGTACCTTAACCTAACCTATATCGTACCTTAACCTAACCTATATCGTACCTTAACCTAACCTATATCGTACCTTAACCTAACCTATATCGTACCTTAACCTAACCTATATCGTACCTTAACCTAACCTATATCGTACCTTAACCTAACCTATATCGTACCTTAACCTAACCTATATCGTACCTTAACCTAACCTATATCGTACCTTAACCTAACCTATATCGTACCTTAACCTAACCTATATCGTGCCTTAACCTAACCTATATCGTGCCTTAACCTAACCTATATCGTGCCTTAACCTAACCTATATCGTGCCTTAACCTAACCTATATCGTGCCTTAACCTAACCTATATCGTGCCTTAACCTAACCTATATCGTGCCTTAACCTAACCTATATCGTGCCTTAACCTAACCTATATCGTGCCTTAACCTAACCTAATTTGTGCCTTAACCTAACCTAATTTGTGCCTTAACCTAACCTAATTTGTGCCTTAACCTAACCTAATTTGTGCCTTAACCTAACCTAATTTGTGCCTTAACCTAACCTAATTTGTGCCTTAACCTAACCTAATTTGTGCCTTAACCTAACCTAATTTGTGCCGTAACCTAACCTAATTTGTGCCGTAACGTAACCCATGTTGTGCCGTAACGTAACCCATGTTGTGCCGTAACGTAACCCATGTTGTGCCGTAACGTAACCCATGTTGTGCCGTAACGTAACCCATGTTGTGCCGTAACGTAACCCATGTTGTGCCGTAACGTAACCCATGTTGTGCCGTAACCTAACCCATGTTGTGCCTTAACCTAACCCATGTTGTGCCTTAACCTAACCCATGTTGTGCCTTAACCTAACCCATGTTGTGCCTTAACCTAACCCATGTTGTGCCTTAACCTAACCCATGTTGTGCCTTAACCTAACCCACGTTGTGCCTTAACCTAACCTACGTTGTGCCTTAACCTAACCCATGTTGTGCCTTAACCTAACCCATGTTGTGCCTTAACCTAACCCATGTTGTGCCTTAACCTAACCCATGTTGTGCCTTAACCTAACCCATGTTGTGCCTTAACCTAACCCATGTTGTGCCTTAACCTAACCCATGTTGTGCCTTAACCTAACCCATGGTGTGCCTTAACCTAACCCATGTTGTGCCTTAACCTAACCCATGTTGTGCCTTAACCTAACCCACGTTGTGCCTTAACCTAACCCACGTTGTGCCTTAACCTAACCCACGTTGTGCCTTAACCTAACCCACGTTGTGCCTTAACCTAACCTACGTTGTGCCTTAACCTAACCCATGTTGTGCCTTAACCTAACCCATGTTGTGCCTTAACCTAACCCATGTTGTGCCTTAACCTAACCCATGTTGTGCCTTAACCTAACCCATGTTGTGCCTTAACCTAACCCATGGTGTGCCTTAACCTAACCCATGGTGTGCCTTAACCTAACCCATGGTGTGCCTTAACCTAACCCATGTTGTGCCTTAACCTAACCCATGTTGTGCCTTAACCTAACCCATGTTGTGCCTTAACCTAACCCATGTTGTGCCTTAACCTAACCCATGTTGTGCCTTAACCTAACCCATGTTGTGCCTTAACCTAACCCATGTTGTGCCTTAACCTAACCCATGTTGTGCCTTAACCTAACCCATGTTGTGCCTTAACCTAACCCATGTTGTGCCTTAACCTAACCCATGTTGTGCCTTAACCTAACCCATGTTGTGCCTTAACCTAACCCATGTTGTGCCTTAACCTAACCCATGTTGTGCCTTAACCTAACCCATGTTGTGCCTTAACCTAACCCATGTTGTGCCTTAACCTAACCCATGTTGTGCCTTAACCTAACCCATGTTGTGCCTTAACCTAACCCATGTTGTGCCTTAACCTAACCCATGTTGTGCCTTAACCTAACCCATGTTGTGCCTTAACCTAACCCATGTTGTGCCTTAACCTAACCCATGTTGTGCCTTAACCTAACCCATGTTGTGCCTTAACCTAACCCATGTTGTGCCTTAACCTAACCCATGTTGTGCCTTAACCTAACCCATGTTGTGCCTTAACCTAACCCATGTTGTGCCTTAACCTAACCCATGTTGTGCCTTAACCTAACCCATGTTGTGCCTTAACCTAACCCATGTTGTGCCTTAACCTAACCCATGTTGTGCCTTAACCTAACCCATGTTGTGCCTTAACCTAACCCATGTTGTGCCTTAACCTAACCCATGTTGTGCCTTAACCTAACCCATGTTGTGCCTTAACCTAACCCATGTTGTGCCTTAACGTAACCCATGTTGTGCCTTAACGTAACCCATGTTGTGCCTTAACCTAACCTATAATGTGCCTTAACCTAACCTAAAGTGCGCCGTAACCTAAACTATATTGCGCCTTAACCTGACGCACGTTGTCGCTGAACCTGCTCTGTAATTGTTATGCAACCCGTTAAAGTAGTGTAGTGTTGCCTAACCGCAACCCTCGCAATATAGTTCGCTACTCGCACTGCCCGGTCCCCTGTGTATCGCGTCATGTTAAACACCTTGCAGGTGTTGCTGACTTTCCACATGCTCCTGCTATACACTGTAGTGTGGATAGCAGCAGGACGTACATGCCCCCCCCCTTCCCCCCTGCCTTCGCAAGCTGGTCGGTGAGAAGTTTGCATGTTCAATGCCCTTCGCATGCCGACGTACTCAGCCTACGTTGTGGTACGGCCTGTCACCTGTCCGCCGATGTACGCAAAACCCACAAACTGTACTGCACATTGCTCCGTATGTACTGAATGATACATCGTGGCCCATGTGACCGTATGACGACAGCGCCTAGCAACGGCGGACCATACAGTCCAAATATTGTGCACGCAGCTACGTGTCGTCTCCCTATAAGAGCTGGATTGCAGTGTGGTACGCCATACAGACGTGTGGGAGGAACGGACGCCCTGGATGGCGATCAGCATGAGCAGTCTGTTGATGTAGTGGAGCGTGTATTCGGACGTAGTCGTCTCTTCTCACACACCGTGATAGCATGTTGCACCGCGTTCCACATCTGCGACATGCTGCAGAGGCGGGCTGACAGTCGTTCGCGCAATGGACACCGCATACGTACGGGGTCTACCTTCCACGTGTTCTCTAGGCGTGCACATGTTGTTGCGTCTATGTGGGCAGACGTAGTGTGTTGTGACACCTGACACAGGCATGCAATACTCGTTGCAAATGGCGATGGACGTGTACGTTTGCTGGTGACGTTACGCAAATGAACAACCGGTAACCCGTTGTGGTGCGGTTGTTCTCGCTAGAGGTGAATCAGTGTTGGCGACGATCGGTCGAGCTATTAACCGGTTGTTTCAGGGATACCCACCATGCCCACGAACGTGAAAGGGGACCCACCATGCCCACGAACGTGAAAGGGGATCTGGGTGTGAGGCGATACGCGGCGGTGGCTGGGTGGGACCGTCCCCGGCCGGTGAGGGGGGGCCGCCCGGCGTGCTGGCAGCGCGGTGCGTGGGCGCACGCGCTACAGCCGGCTGGTGGGGGCGGCCGGTGGCAGGCGCGCCGGCCGACGGACGCGGCAGGCGGCGCAGCTGCGCGCCGGCGCCCCCTGCTCGCGGCGCCTTGCGGCCAAAGTAGGTCCTCGCGGGCCCGGTGCGAAGCGCGGTGGCCATCTGCAGTGTGCTGGTCCGATTGAGGACTTTGTGCGCTGAGGATGCGCCGCCGCCCGGCGCTCGGCGCCGCGACGCCGTCTGCTGCTCGGTCGCCCCAGCGGTTCTCGCAGGTGGTTTGTATCGCAGCTGTGCGGACGTGTTGGCGCGTGCGCTGTGCTGGGAGAGTTCGCTTCGGCACCCAAGTAGGGCTTTTGTCCTTCTGTGGCGCTGGCGTTGGAGCTGCCGGTCACCGTAGGTGGCGCGTGTTGTCTCCCGCCGGCAATGCCACGACAGCACGCTCCCGGGCCTCTGTCGGCAGCGGCAAGCTCAGTTGGGAGCACGGGTGGTCGCACCTAAAGCGTCTACTCGCCTAACTCCGGGCGATTGCGCCTCTCTCGAACCCGACCAAGTACTTAGGACGGCGCTGCGCGCCGCCGGGACCTGAGAGGGTTTCGAGGTGTGTTGTGCAGGGGAGCTCAGCCTCCTCCTGTTTGCAGAATAATTGAGCGGACGCTTGCGTGTTCGCGCGGGCCCCCGGGACACACTCCCGGGCGGCCGGCTGCTCAGCTCTAGTTGACGCAGCTCCCTGGTTGATCCTGCCAGTAGTCATATGCTTGTCTCAAAGATTAAGCCATGCATGTCTCAGTACAAGCCGCATTAAGGTGAAACCGCGAATGGCTCATTAAATCAGTTATGGTTCCTTAGATCGTACCCACGTTACTTGGATAACTGTGGTAATTCTAGAGCTAATACATGCAAACAGAGTCCCGACCAGAGATGGAAGGGACGCTTTTATTAGATCAAAACCAATCGGTCGGCTCGTCCGGTCCGTTTGCCTTGGTGACTCTGAATAACTTAGGGCTGATCGCACGGTCCTCGTACCGGCGACGCATCTTTCAAATGTCTGCCTTATCAACTGTCGATGGTAGGTTCTGCGCCTACCATGGTTGTAACGGGTAACGGGGAATCAGGGTTCGATTCCGGAGAGGGAGCCTGAGAAACGGCTACCACATCCAAGGAAGGCAGCAGGCGCGCAAATTACCCACTCCCGGCACGGGGAGGTAGTGACGAAAAATAACGATACGGGACTCATCCGAGGCCCCGTAATCGGAATGAGTACACTTTAAATCCTTTAACGAGTATCTATTGGAGGGCAAGTCTGGTGCCAGCAGCCGCGGTA
>NW_026047260.1:17500-22500 GCF_023864345.2 Schistocerca serialis cubense
TTGTGCCTTAACCTAACCTAATTTGTGCCGTAACCTAACCTAATTTGTGCCGTAACGTAACCCATGTTGTGCCGTAACGTAACCCATGTTGTGCCGTAACGTAACCCATGTTGTGCCGTAACGTAACCCATGTTGTGCCGTAACGTAACCCATGTTGTGCCGTAACGTAACCCATGTTGTGCCGTAACGTAACCCATGTTGTGCCGTAACCTAACCCATGTTGTGCCTTAACCTAACCCATGTTGTGCCTTAACCTAACCCATGTTGTGCCTTAACCTAACCCATGTTGTGCCTTAACCTAACCCATGTTGTGCCTTAACCTAACCCATGTTGTGCCTTAACCTAACCCACGTTGTGCCTTAACCTAACCTACGTTGTGCCTTAACCTAACCCATGTTGTGCCTTAACCTAACCCATGTTGTGCCTTAACCTAACCCATGTTGTGCCTTAACCTAACCCATGTTGTGCCTTAACCTAACCCATGTTGTGCCTTAACCTAACCCATGTTGTGCCTTAACCTAACCCATGGTGTGCCTTAACCTAACCCATGTTGTGCCTTAACCTAACCCATGTTGTGCCTTAACCTAACCCACGTTGTGCCTTAACCTAACCCACGTTGTGCCTTAACCTAACCCACGTTGTGCCTTAACCTAACCCACGTTGTGCCTTAACCTAACCTACGTTGTGCCTTAACCTAACCCATGTTGTGCCTTAACCTAACCCATGTTGTGCCTTAACCTAACCCATGTTGTGCCTTAACCTAACCCATGTTGTGCCTTAACCTAACCCATGTTGTGCCTTAACCTAACCCATGGTGTGCCTTAACCTAACCCATGGTGTGCCTTAACCTAACCCATGGTGTGCCTTAACCTAACCCATGTTGTGCCTTAACCTAACCCATGTTGTGCCTTAACCTAACCCATGTTGTGCCTTAACCTAACCCATGTTGTGCCTTAACCTAACCCATGTTGTGCCTTAACCTAACCCATGTTGTGCCTTAACCTAACCCATGTTGTGCCTTAACCTAACCCATGTTGTGCCTTAACCTAACCCATGTTGTGCCTTAACCTAACCCATGTTGTGCCTTAACCTAACCCATGTTGTGCCTTAACCTAACCCATGTTGTGCCTTAACCTAACCCATGTTGTGCCTTAACCTAACCCATGTTGTGCCTTAACCTAACCCATGTTGTGCCTTAACCTAACCCATGTTGTGCCTTAACCTAACCCATGTTGTGCCTTAACCTAACCCATGTTGTGCCTTAACCTAACCCATGTTGTGCCTTAACCTAACCCATGTTGTGCCTTAACCTAACCCATGTTGTGCCTTAACCTAACCCATGTTGTGCCTTAACCTAACCCATGTTGTGCCTTAACCTAACCCATGTTGTGCCTTAACCTAACCCATGTTGTGCCTTAACCTAACCCATGTTGTGCCTTAACCTAACCCATGTTGTGCCTTAACCTAACCCATGTTGTGCCTTAACCTAACCCATGTTGTGCCTTAACCTAACCCATGTTGTGCCTTAACCTAACCCATGTTGTGCCTTAACCTAACCCATGTTGTGCCTTAACCTAACCCATGTTGTGCCTTAACCTAACCCATGTTGTGCCTTAACCTAACCCATGTTGTGCCTTAACCTAACCCATGTTGTGCCTTAACCTAACCCATGTTGTGCCTTAACGTAACCCATGTTGTGCCTTAACGTAACCCATGTTGTGCCTTAACCTAACCTATAATGTGCCTTAACCTAACCTAAAGTGCGCCGTAACCTAAACTATATTGCGCCTTAACCTGACGCACGTTGTCGCTGAACCTGCTCTGTAATTGTTATGCAACCCGTTAAAGTAGTGTAGTGTTGCCTAACCGCAACCCTCGCAATATAGTTCGCTACTCGCACTGCCCGGTCCCCTGTGTATCGCGTCATGTTAAACACCTTGCAGGTGTTGCTGACTTTCCACATGCTCCTGCTATACACTGTAGTGTGGATAGCAGCAGGACGTACATGCCCCCCCCCCTTCCCCCCTGCCTTCGCAAGCTGGTCGGTGAGAAGTTTGCATGTTCAATGCCCTTCGCATGCCGACGTACTCAGCCTACGTTGTGGTACGGCCTGTCACCTGTCCGCCGATGTACGCAAAACCCACAAACTGTACTGCACATTGCTCCGTATGTACTGAATGATACATCGTGGCCCATGTGACCGTATGACGACAGCGCCTAGCAACGGCGGACCATACAGTCCAAATATTGTGCACGCAGCTACGTGTCGTCTCCCTATAAGAGCTGGATTGCAGTGTGGTACGCCATACAGACGTGTGGGAGGAACGGACGCCCTGGATGGCGATCAGCATGAGCAGTCTGTTGATGTAGTGGAGCGTGTATTCGGACGTAGTCGTCTCTTCTCACACACCGTGATAGCATGTTGCACCGCGTTCCACATCTGCGACATGCTGCAGAGGCGGGCTGACAGTCGTTCGCGCAATGGACACCGCATACGTACGGGGTCTACCTTCCACGTGTTCTCTAGGCGTGCACATGTTGTTGCGTCTATGTGGGCAGACGTAGTGTGTTGTGACACCTGACACAGGCATGCAATACTCGTTGCAAATGGCGATGGACGTGTACGTTTGCTGGTGACGTTACGCAAATGAACAACCGGTAACCCGTTGTGGTGCGGTTGTTCTCGCTAGAGGTGAATCAGTGTTGGCGACGATCGGTCGAGCTATTAACCGGTTGTTTCAGGGATACCCACCATGCCCACGAACGTGAAAGGGGACCCACCATGCCCACGAACGTGAAAGGGGATCTGGGTGTGAGGCGATACGCGGCGGTGGCTGGGTGGGACCGTCCCCGGCCGGTGAGGGGGGGCCGCCCGGCGTGCTGGCAGCGCGGTGCGTGGGCGCACGCGCTACAGCCGGCTGGTGGGGGCGGCCGGTGGCAGGCGCGCCGGCCGACGGACGCGGCAGGCGGCGCAGCTGCGCGCCGGCGCCCCCTGCTCGCGGCGCCTTGCGGCCAAAGTAGGTCCTCGCGGGCCCGGTGCGAAGCGCGGTGGCCATCTGCAGTGTGCTGGTCCGATTGAGGACTTTGTGCGCTGAGGATGCGCCGCCGCCCGGCGCTCGGCGCCGCGACGCCGTCTGCTGCTCGGTCGCCCCAGCGGTTCTCGCAGGTGGTTTGTATCGCAGCTGTGCGGACGTGTTGGCGCGTGCGCTGTGCTGGGAGAGTTCGCTTCGGCACCCAAGTAGGGCTTTTGTCCTTCTGTGGCGCTGGCGTTGGAGCTGCCGGTCACCGTAGGTGGCGCGTGTTGTCTCCCGCCGGCAATGCCACGACAGCACGCTCCCGGGCCTCTGTCGGCAGCGGCAAGCTCAGTTGGGAGCACGGGTGGTCGCACCTAAAGCGTCTACTCGCCTAACTCCGGGCGATTGCGCCTCTCTCGAACCCGACCAAGTACTTAGGACGGCGCTGCGCGCCGCCGGGACCTGAGGGGGTTTCGAGGTGTGTTGTGCAGGGGAGCTCAGCCTCCTCCTGTTTGCAGAATAATTGAGCGGACGCTTGCGTGTTCGCGCGGGCCCCCGGGACACACTCCCGGGCGGCCGGCTGCTCAGCTCTAGTTGACGCAGCTCCCTGGTTGATCCTGCCAGTAGTCATATGCTTGTCTCAAAGATTAAGCCATGCATGTCTCAGTACAAGCCGCATTAAGGTGAAACCGCGAATGGCTCATTAAATCAGTTATGGTTCCTTAGATCGTACCCACGTTACTTGGATAACTGTGGTAATTCTAGAGCTAATACATGCAAACAGAGTCCCGACCAGAGATGGAAGGGACGCTTTTATTAGATCAAAACCAATCGGTCGGCTCGTCCGGTCCGTTTGCCTTGGTGACTCTGAATAACTTAGGGCTGATCGCACGGTCCTCGTACCGGCGACGCATCTTTCAAATGTCTGCCTTATCAACTGTCGATGGTAGGTTCTGCGCCTACCATGGTTGTAACGGGTAACGGGGAATCAGGGTTCGATTCCGGAGAGGGAGCCTGAGAAACGGCTACCACATCCAAGGAAGGCAGCAGGCGCGCAAATTACCCACTCCCGGCACGGGGAGGTAGTGACGAAAAATAACGATACGGGACTCATCCGAGGCCCCGTAATCGGAATGAGTACACTTTAAATCCTTTAACGAGTATCTATTGGAGGGCAAGTCTGGTGCCAGCAGCCGCGGTAATTCCAGCTCCAATAGCGTATATTAAAGTTGTTGCGGTTAAAAAGCTCGTAGTTGGATTTGTGTCCCACGCTGTTGGTTCACCGCCCGTCGGTGTTTAACTGGCATGTATCGTGGGACGTCCTGCCGGTGGGGCGAGCCGAAGGCGTGCGACCGCCTCGTGCGTGCTCGTGCGTCCCGAGGCGGACCCCGTTGAAATCCTACCAGGGTGCTCTTTATTGAGTGTCTCGGTGGGCCGGCACGTTTACTTTGAACAAATTAGAGTGCTTAAAGCAGGCAAGCCCGCCTGAATACTGTGTGCATGGAATAATGGAATAGGACCTCGGTTCTATTTTGTTGGTTTTCGGAACCCGAGGTGATGATTAATAGGGACAGGCGGGGGCATTCGTATTGCGACGTTAGAGGTGAAATTCTTGGATCGTCGCAAGACGAACAGAAGCGAAAGCATTTGCCAAGTATGTTTTCATTAATCAAGAACGAAAGTTAGAGGTTCGAAGGCGATCAGATACCGCCCTAGTTCTAACCATAAACGATGCCAGCCAGCGATCCGCCGCAGTTCCTCCGATGACTCGGCGGGCAGCCTCCGGGAAACCAAAGCTTTTGGGTTCCGGGGGAAGTATGGTTGCAAAGCTGAAACTTAAAGGAATTGACGGAAGGGCACCACCAGGAGTGGAGCCTGCGGCTTAATTTGACTCAACACGGGAAACCTCACCAGGCCCGGACACCGGAAGGATTGACAGATTGATAGCTCTTTCTTGATTCGGTGGGTGGTGGTGCATGGCCGTTC